>NW_027283254.1:0-183925 GCF_046629955.1 Centroberyx affinis | reverse complement strand
CCTTGAGACTGTTTCTCTTTTTTTTTTTGTGTGTCAAGAAAACAAAAGTAGGGACGGTTTTGCGCATCTTTTGTGCTCCTATGTCTGTACGTTTTTTTTTTTTCTCGTAAAGAATAGAGACGGCACAATCTGCGGGCGGGGCGGGGGTGGGGGGGTGGGGGGGGGTCAAGGGTGAGCCCGGAGAGATTTGGTGAGTCTCCACGTGTCCGAACGAGGGCCCCCCGCCGCGACAGAAAAAAAACACGAGAGACACACCGCTTCACACGCCATGTGGCGGCGGCTCGAGTCGACACAATGGTGCATCTGTGAAGTTTGGAAGGTGCTTGCTCGCCGCGTATGTTTATCACAATGAGATGACCACAAGACAGCATGGAGCGTGTGTGTGTGTGTGTGTGTGTGTGTGTGTGTGTGTGTAAGAAATGGAGAATCACTTGTTCCCAGCAGACATTACAGCTCTATAACCTAATATCATAATATATCCTAGTATAGGGATGATGAGGGACGATATAGAGCAGTGGTTCTCCACCTTTTTCATATCAAGAACCCCTAATTTAGTCCACATTAGGGCCATGGACCCCCATGTGATGAGATTTTGTCTCTCAGACCCAAATCTGAGAATATTTTTTATTGTCAGATATGATTTTGGATAGAATTCCATGACTATCTGTACTGCAGGTAGAGCGATAACAGTGAAACTATGATCAAAATAGTCATTCTAAAATGACAAAATAATGAAGTTTAACAATTCATCAATTTGCTGGGGGACCCCCCGGAATGCCCTCAAGGGACCCCCGGTGGTCCCCGGACCCCACGTTGAGAACCACTGATATAGAGAAATTCAATATATCGCGATTGCAAAAATGTGACGATACCTAATCACGTCACAGATTCACAAGCTCTCCATCCAAGTTATGTTATTTGCACTTTGAAATGACATTTTTGAAATCGTTGTTTACATTCTAGCGAGCCGATGACATCGCTGAAAGATTTGCAGCTCAGAAATCAACAGAATTCTGCAGAGTCATACTCACCGAACCTCGATTTATGACACGGTATCGCGGTCGTATTGAACCCCGAAGCCCATATCGCGTATCGAATCGCATCGTGAGTTATGCAGATCGTCCCATCCCTATGTTCTAGCAATCATATATAGCATTAACACTCATAACAGAGCGTGTTAAATTAGTAAATGCACTGGGTGACTCCAACAATCCTCAATTAAATATCAGCTAATCCCCCGTCCTCATTACTTGTCTTACTCTATCCGCACCTCTCTCTCTCTCTCTCTCTCTCTCACGCACCACACATCCCACAATTTAATCACCGAGTCACAAATAAATCATCATGTCCCCGCGTCAAACGAAATCAACAAGAGCCTCATCAAACCCCAGGTTATAAAGAGCTATTAAATATCAATGCGCGTGCTCTTACGGTGCCTCTGCTTCTTTTTTTGTGCGTCTCTTGAGTAGCTCCTTCATCCCAGGACGAAATAGCAATAGTTGATACCTGATAACTTGAACCCCCCCCCCCCCCCGACTGCGCTTCTTGGGACGTCTCCTCTTCTTGAACTGCCTTTACTTCACGCGTGGCTATGTTTCCGAAAAAAAAAAAAAAAAAAAAAGCCTTTAGCGTTTTCCCCCCGGGGGCCTGGACAAACCTCAGTCCGTGACCCAACCCCCCCCCCCCACCCCCACCTCGCGTGATTCTCGTTGTCCTGTGAACATCCCTATTGATCCTTTTAAGAGCTTAAATCTTGTTGAGTGCTAGCCCGTGGGCGCCCCCCCCCCCCCCAGCGACCGCGTTTTTGTTTTTTTTCGCGGTTTAGAGTCATAGAGTCAACCTTGTGGGGGGGAAACATTCCGTGCGACACCTGTCGTTAACATTTATGGCCTTGGGAGAGACGGAATGTGTGTCGCACACCACAAAAATGGCAGCGAGGAGAGTGTTCTACATGTATGTGAGGGGGGAACCGGGAGACAGCGGCAAATGTCACTTTGAGGCCTTTTAGCTGCGGTAGGTGAGAGTTTTGATGTAAGAATCCACCTGTCTAATCAGCCTGAATCGCAAAATGGGGCTGCAAGCTGAGAAGAGCGTCCCATCCCCACTAACTGAGACCCTGCAGATTTGCCCTATTTGCCCAAATTCAATTCCGGTGTTAGGCATGGTCACCAACATTCGATCTTCTCCCTCTCTCTCTTCTCTTTGGTATCTTTGGCATAAAGCATCACAGAGCGGCCGGTATGGTAAACGCGAGCGAGCCGTGTGACATTTAGTGACATCACCGCGCAGGATTTCTGGGTATTGTAGTTTACCTCTCACTGCTATTTGAAGCCGCCGACATGCAAAAAAAATCATCTAGTGCGGCTTTAACCTCCTTATCAAATATGCTAGCGGCACATGTAGGCATAAAATAATAACACACATCTGAATTAATGAGCAAAGTTGTTCATCTGCTTGAGTAATAAGGCGTTATCTCCAGTCTAACTGCACACCTTTGCTTACTTTGCAGTTACACAGGCGGTTACATAAGCAATCTTGACTCGTCCCGCGGTGTTTTGTTGTTTGTTTGTGCTTTCATCATTCCCGCCCGTCTATTTTGGAAGAGCTGTACAATTTTGACAGATTCTTGTATTTTTTTATTGCATAACACCTCTTCCCCCCACCCCCCCACACTCTCAGGAAATAGTATTCACCCGTAATAACGCGCATCCGGCATTTCACAGGCGCCATCAAACCGCATATTAAAAGATGGAATGTGTAATGACAAGCTCAACAATTCAATTTTCGACAGATTCACCGATGAAGCGGAAAGTCGTTGAAGGTTGCCCCCCCCCCCCTGCGAGAAAAAAAAAAAAAAAAAAAAAAAAAAGGGCCAGTTCGCACGCTCTCCCCGAGTTGTTGAGTGACTGCAGTGGGCAACGGAGCCGCGATGCTGCTGTGACCTCAATCTATTACTGCACTCCGCTCTGCACCTTGGGCCGCCGTACAGTGAGTTTAGAGGGTGAGTCCAGTGGGGGTGGGGGGTGGGGGGGGGTGGTAATATCACATCAGATTCACCAACACCATCCACTGTACACACACACACACACACACACCTATACATTAACAAGGGATCTGGTCTATGCTGCAGCCTTTGTAGCCTATGTGCTGTATGGAGTATGAACTGAGAGAGAATGGTGATGGGATTTTTTTTTTTTTCCCAGTGACAAGATTACACTCTTCAGCACAGACACAATGACATGATTACATGTAAAAGGCATACATTTTGCCCTGTGGAGTTTGCGTGCTTAAAGCATGCGGTGTGGTTCAACATCACAGCTCACACTGTGAGTCTCGGGCGATGTGGACAGATAGTGCAAATAGTGCTTCAACTGACTAAACCCTATGCTATATGGCAGCATCCCTGCATCTAATATCATTTGCCATGAAAAACTTCTTAGATAGGAAATTTGCTTAAATAAATATACTGCTTCTATAAATATACACAATTTCTGTCGACAACACAGTGCAATGACTAATGACTGGCAAACATTATGTAGTCAATGTAATTAAAATATTTATTAGTAATAGGTCACCAAACTATCAGCTTAGAGGGAACATCGGTCCTGAATCCCCATCGTTTTTACATTTGGCTTCCCCAAGTAGATTCGTTTTTTTTCTTGGTCTTTCCTCTTTCCATTGTAATGCCAAAAACTACACGATCCAACTGGGACTCACTCACAGGCTGAGATATGGCGAGCTCTGCACCTTGCCCATACCCGTTTGACGGCCCATTTGAAATAGCCCCCCCCACCTCACATTCAAGTGTTTTTCCTATAAAATGTGTTATTTATCATGATTTCCCCCTAAAACAAACACAAGCGTTATTAAACAGTATATCCAAAAAAAAAAAGTGTCACCCCACTGCAAATCGGTGCCTCACCCCCCCCCTTTTCCAAAATCGTTTTAGGTGCGTCAGTGGCGGAGTGCCTTCTCTTATTTTGTTGCCTGAATCCCCCCATAACGCCTGCGCCTGTGCCCTGCTGTGTGTGTGTGTGTGTCTCAAACGCACGCATGCCCCCCCCCCCCCCCTTCCCCGTGAAACTGGATCCACTTCATGATGCTCGTTTTTAAATGAAGCCATATATGCACAGTCACAGATTCAGCACAGTTAACTCCCAAGGAAAAAAAAAAAGAATAAAAAAAAAAAAAACCGCGTTGCCATGCCTGTTGCACAGGCGTGCCTGTATTATACTCCAGGAATGAGACAGCGCGGTCATGACGGATTCATTAAACACTGCAAGAGTTGAGTGAGGATGGGGGGGGGGGAATGAACATTGATTTGCAGAAATGTGTGTGTGTGTGCGGGGGGGAAAAAACAAAAGACAAATAGTGGTTAGAATATGACAATATTAGCTTTGGCTTGATGAATCAATTCCAGGAGCTTCAAATCTCAGCCACAAACAAGTCCAAGGATGAACCAAAAAAAGCCTCATTAAAATGTAAAATCGGTTTTATCTTTACAGCCCTTCAGAAATATAGCAATTAAATTACAGACGCGGTAAAAAAAAAAAAAGAAAGAAAGAAAAAAAACGTGACAACCGGTGCGTAACCAAGAAAGATGGCACAAGAAGAAGCCTTATTTAACAAGCCGAGCAACACCGTTTAAACCCAGTGACAGGCGACGCGGACATGCACGGGCGCGGACGCGGATCTTACCTTTGGAGATCGCGGACGCCGCGCAATAAACAAGGAGCAGGAGGCCCGTCATGGAAAGGTAACGTCCTTTTGTCAGCGCACCCATACCGACGCGTCGCTCTCCACGGATGCGCTATAGGAGGAGACGGTGGTCCGGGTCTGTGTTGCCTCCTCGCGCGCCCTCCTCCGGGCCGCCGGACGAGCCCCGGCCGCCGCCGCACAAGTTCCTCCCGTAGCCTACACCTGGAAAGGGGACCGTGCGGCGCGCAGACAGGTATGAACGGGGCGCCGGGCGAGAGGGAAGAAGCATCTTCACTTCACTTTTACGGTGCGTGTGTGCGCAGCGGGGGAGACGTGCGCTCCGAGTTTACCCCCCCTTCCCAAGGCATCATCATCCCGGTGCCTGCCTCCCGTTAACCAATAGCATACTGAGAGAGGCGGAGGGGAGGAGACCGAGCGGTAGGTCTTACAGCGCAGGCCTACATTCAGTCCGGAACAGGTCGTCCGCCTGCGTGTAACACCAAACCACTGCAGCTGCCACAAAAGTCGATTAATGGAAAAGATTGTTGCTGGTCCAGTTAGGTTTGTGAGGGGGGGAAAACAGAGGGGAGCAGAGGCAGGATTTCACTAAACCAGAACATGTGGAGCAGCATCTGATGTCGTTTGTCATCAAAACTTCCAAACCCGCTTATGCCCACTCAATTCATGGAGACAAAGTGGAGTTATGATAAATGATTAGATCTTGCGCAGACGCACACAGCCTAGAGGGCACTTTGGTCTTAGATTTTTTTTTAATATTCAGATATGACTGCTAAATACATTTCTGACCCTTGTCACTTGGCATTTTCGCTCCAGTAATTATTAAAAACTACCAAAAATCAAATTTTGACTCACTAAATTAAAGTATCATCAGCTTGGAGTTATAAGGTTCAGGTGTGAGATATTGAGAGTCAAAGACTTTACATCCCATCTGGCTCTGATAGACCTTTGTATATTATATTTTTAAAACCCCATTTTTTGGTAACCCCAAAAGCTTCTTTCAAAAATAAAATAACACCACATGTAAGATAACATTCAAAGATCATGAATATATATTGCTACATTTTCAGTTGTGATGTTGATCTCTCTCTCTCTCTCTCTCTCTCTCTCTCTCTCTCTCTTTTCTCTCTTGTTGTTGATTGATTTTTATATGTATAAATGTTTTTAATGTGTTGTTTTTAAAATGATGGATTCTTGGAAGATTAGGGTTAGGGTTACAAGTTAGGGCTAAAAGATCCAAATAAGATAAAAAATCAAATCAAATCAAATCAAATATATGGAAGAGAAAAAAAACCTTGCCATACCCAATTGATGCCCATTCCTATTAGGCTTGTGAGAAATTCTGCTAAGAAATCACATAGTAGTAGACTTTTTGAGGGCAGCAGGGTGGAGGATTCTGGTAAAATAAAGGTTAAATAAAGAATGCACCAAAAGTGGAGGGCACAGGTTGCCCCCCAACCCCCCTCCACACACACACACACACACACACACACACACACACACACACACACACACACACACTTTCATCACCCCATATCTCACTAATAAAAAAAATACAGGCATTATACCAACCAAGTAATAAAAAAAAATGCTGAGCATTTTGTATGCCCTTCCTTTATTTATTCCAGTCAGGCATTCATTAACAGTAGGAGCAACTAAAGAGTATCAAAGAGCCACGCAGTTTATTTTCTCTGCATAAATTTTGCTCTTCTGCCAAAAAGTTTCCAATAACTCTGTTGTTGAAGTCTGGAGTGTCTTTGGCAGCCTTTCTTTTCATCAAGAGCATCACTGGTGTTCCTGCAGGAAGTTCTTGACCCGTTTCAGTGGTAGGGAAGCAACTCATGCTGCGTTCACACTGCAGGTGAAAGTGTCCCAATTATGTTTTTCCCCTCACGTGTGACAGATCTAATGTTTTCTAATCAGCATGACCAGCAAAAAGCTGCATGGAGTAGCATTTTTTCCAGTGTAAGGGTATGTGGTACAAAATCGGATCCTGAGGCACGCGATCGTCATGCGACTTGTACTGGAACACTTCCAGTCCAACTTCCAACTGACAATCCGAATTTGTCAGCGTTGCCATGACAATAAGTAAATCTTACATCGTTCAACTGAGACGATTGTCATAATTTAATTTGCAGCTTGGCTGAGCCAGTGTTAGCTTGGAAGACAATGAGAAACACAACAATGGAAAGAAAGCCAAATAGCGACTTGATTGGTATTTGGGGAAATGCCTCAGTTCAGTCAAAAGTGCTGCAACCAAAATATGTTCGAAACATGCTGTAGGTACAAATCAGACGTGGTGTCTTTTTGTTCTGTTACTCTGCGCACAACATCACTGTCAGTTCATATTGGTCTTGGATATGGGTTCCATCCTAGAATGAACAATTAGCCAAATAGAAACCAGATGTGAGCAGCAGTTCGCCACTGAGCGTGAAGTCCTGCGGTGTGAACCCAGCCTCAGATGCGGCCGTTATCGAGGGACCGTCAAATGAAAATCTTCAGAAGAGCCACTGTCTCTGAGGTGTCCTGAACATTGTTCATGCCTGAAGAGCTGCTACAGTGCCACCGCACCACTGTAATACCTGAACTCATCGTTGACATCAACAAGAGTTTTCATCTGGCTCTTGCTGAGCACCGGGTCGTGTTCAGCTCTGCGAGACAAATCAGATCGTTCTAGGTAAGTATTCTATCTAAGTAAGCTGAGATACCAGCCAGTTATCGAAATTGCTGGTGGGGACTTATATGATATGATATAGTATAGGTTGAAATAACCAATATAACTGTAAAAGTGGATAACAAGATATATCCATTTAGCCTCTGTATGTTTTAGAGTATAATACATTTTCAAAAGTAAAAGAAATGAGAACCTCAAATAACTGACTCTCCCTCATGATTGCTTTCATAAAATCCGGTGGATGGGCGCTTGCGATAGGGCTGGAATAGATGTGAAAGGTGCCCTTCAGGACAATACTTTAGATGATTCACCTCTTGTAGCTTTTTATCTGAAATGATTGGAAGAGCAATCAATGTAACTATCTCCAGCCATGCAGATGAAAAGAAGTGTACAGTCCTTTGTGTTCGTGAATGGCGAGAGCTGAAAGTACAGCCCAGAACTGGTTGAACTCGGTTCAACGACATGACTGGAGTGCAGCGGTGGTGCTGCTGTGCAGATTGGTGTTTTAGTGGGAGTTTTACTTTTGGAGGCAGAGCTGCGGTGGAGGCGGAAATAATCTCATTTGTTGAGTTAAGGGTAAATTATACTTTTGCGTCGAATTGCTGAGCATTTATGGTTCTGCGTCGGTGATTGTGCAGTACACCACCGAAACACTAGACGGCAGTGGCGTGCTTTGTTAATAATGTTAGTAATAACAGAAGAAGTAGTAGGCTAGTGTTTACACTCTCTGAAAGTCATGTTCTGGATATTTTTCACCGTGAGTTCAGTGACTAGTCTTTATAATTCGGAGATGATGTGTCGTACAAATCAGTATATCTGCAGCCCTACTCAGCTTGTCTCTCTTCAATCTGCTCCATGTCGTCTTCACTAACGGCAGACATCAACCGGATACAGGTAGGAGGAAATAGCGTAGTTAAATCTTTGGATAGGTGCACATAAGCTACAGTAGCAGCCTGTGTTTGACGCAGAAGCAAAAATTCCCCTTTAAACCTCAATGGGCTGAGCTAAAGACAAACTAAAGACTGGGTGCAGGTTAGCTAACTGGCAAACTTGAATGGCAGAGAAGTTCCTTTGGGTCAAAATATAAATAAAAAATATAAATGGGAATGACTTATTTTTTCATTCAATCATGACCATGATATTCATGAACTTAGAAGGTCGAACTAGCTTACCTAGACAGCTATAGGCTAGTACAGCTAGTCTGAACTTGGACAATCTCGGAACCCATCGTCTATCGGTCTGATGACGATTAGACTCTGTGGGTGATGGCCAATATTTCGGGGTTTCCGGTGTAGCTAGCGGACATCCGGGCCAAGACTTCCTCTTCCGTGTGCCGGTCATTGTTTACAGTCCGATTAGCAACTTGAGACGCGAGAATGGAGTTGGAGTTGAGAGACGACGTCTCATATGCAGATATCTGTTTATAGAGATTAGCCGAAATGTCGTCTGGACCTAAAACACCTACAAAAAGTATCGATGTTTGTGTATTTTGTTTGTTTGTATATCCATTCTCGCGTCTCAAGTTGCTAATCGGACTTTAAACAATGACCGGCGCACGGAAGAGGAAGTCTTGGACCGGATGTCCGCTGGCTACACCGGAAACCCCGAAATATTGGCCGTCGCCCCCAGAGTCTAATCGTCGTCAGACCGATAGACGATGGGTTTAGAGATTGGAACTTGGACGGTCAGCTAGGCTAACTAGCTAAACTAGATTGCTTAGTTTGGCTAGATTGCATTTTTTCAGTTAGTAGCAAGACTACTGTCCTTCATAATATTAGTTTCCTTCTCTCTTACCTCTTTACCTTTTCCACTGGGCTTGAGTCTAATGTTACTTTTAGCCAGAAAAACTGTGGCTCTTTGGCTCCGCCCCATGAGGTTTAACTCAACCAAAGAGATTATTTCTACCTCCTGCGCAGCTCTGCCTCTAAAAGTAAACTGCCACTAAAACACCAATCTGAATAGTAGAACCGCTGCTGCACTCCAGTCATGTAGTGGAACTAGTTCTGGGCTGTACTTTCAGCTCTCACCATTCATGAAACAAAGGACTGTACACTTCTTTTCATCTGCATGACTGGAGATAGTTACATCGATTGCCCTTCCAATCATTTTAGATAAAAAGCTAACAGGAGATGAATCATTTAAAGTATTGTCCTGAAGGGCACCTTTCACATCTATTCCAGTCCTATTGCAAGTGCCTAATACATCTGTCCAATCCTGTATCCACAGTACATCACCACCATCAAAAACAATAGGTTACCACTACACAAATTTAGGCCTATAATTCATTTCTGTAGCTATTCTGTCATCCCTTGCTGCTGAGTTGCCTACAGAGGCTGGGGAGGGAATCCCTAAACTAGGAAAACATATTACAATATTATTATAGAATATTATACGAGCAATAATGATCAGGAATTCCACCTGGTGAACTGGTGCTGCCGTTATTAAAAACGTTCACATAATCTACAATATGGAACAGAAACAATATGGCTAAATTTAATTTAGCTGATAATTGATACACTGTTGGTAAAGTGCTGGATGATTCCCCGGGCGCAGACTGAGTCAATGGTGTGTTTCCGGAGCTGGCTGTACAGGATGTGGACATGTGGTGTGATGTTATGGAACAAATCCAGGAAGAGGCTGAAATCATCACCCTGCAAGAGTCTCTGGAATCCCCTATAGCTTCTCGCTCACTAGTTTGATCAGACTCATATGAGTCTCTGATGTTTGCAAAACACTGGAGCAGGTCGACCTTATGCTCAAACACAGTGGCGGTCATAACACTACTGAGGAAATTACACCTTATTGTGCTTGGTCTTTGGACTCGGTAAGTATCAAGAACCCTGGTTCTCTTGGCTGGTCTGGAGAAAAAGCTGCTAAATCCATTCTGGTCAGAGAGGATATGGCTGACTCTTCATCTTTAAATTGAATATATTTGATAAGGTGACAAGGTTGCACACCTAGACACGTTACATATGGCCTTCTAAAGACCTATTAATGTGAATATGATGCATATTTTGCCCATCATATAGCTGCTCATACTCTCATATCCATCTAACATGTTGCATATATCTTGATATTTTTTATAACGTCTCATACTCCATATATTTCATATCTTTGGCGTATTTTAATGGCGTTCTGGTGTATGTGTTACGATTAAATACCCCTCAATTTCATGTATTCTTATTTATATTCTGTGTTACGTTGTATCCTGTCACAGTGCTGCTGCAGCGTCCTATTTCCCCACATGCATTATTAAAGTTTCATAATATCTTATCTTATGTGAGATGTTTCCTGTTTTACAAATTGAAATCCTTGGTTGACATCTTGACAACCTACTGCACAGCAAGAGCCTGCCGGTCGAAAACGGGTTTTGATACAATGTCGTCTTGCTTGAGTGCGCACAACACAGATGTATGTAAAAAAAAAAAAAAAAAAAAAATGACACTCCCGCTTTGCCTCTAGCATGCCGAGACCAGATTTCAAAATAAGAGTGATACATCGACAAACATTCGCTACTGCCAAATTGATAGTACACTTGAAATCTGAGTGATTCACTAATGCTTGTTTCTAAAAGCTGTATTACATGTCAACAAAATGCCACTTCATTAGAATAATATTGCCAACTTGTTGATTTTGACATTCTTGCATGAACGACTAAGAAATGAGAGTGGATACAAATGTGGGAGCACCAACAGTATTGCAGTATGTGACGGATGGGTAAATCAAACTATAATAGAGCGTTAAAAGACATTGCCGATGAACCAAGCCGCTGATTTTACAGATTGTGCTTAAAGGAATGTACAAAACCATAATGTTGCAGCATATACAGCTATTTATTTGGGCCAGTGGCCAGTATGTCAACACACCCTGGGGGACTGGAGAGAGAAGCTCCACAAAAATCTTATCTTTTCTATTCATTAATGGTCCTACTGGGCATGCACGGCACCCTGGGTAGGAAGTAAGTGAGCTAGAGCAGAAATGGGGCAGAGACAGTTTGGAAAAAATCAAGAAACTCTCCAACATTTTGATTGTACTACATACTGTACTAAAAATAGATATTTTGCTAATAAAAATATGCCTCGTGGTACTGTGGCACTCGAAGTCACAGCATCCACTAAACGGTGTGTGCTGATGTTGTGAGAAATGATGTCATGTTGTATATTGTTCGCACTGCTACAACAATTATTTCCGAAGAGACACGTACACTGGCACGGAAATGACAGCTGCCTATCAGCTCACCACTAAACCACATGCAGGAGATGATTAACAAGTCTGTCCGAGGAGACAAAGCTCATTTTAGCAGATGAAAAATGTGTTAAATATGATAAAGCTGATGTATTTGTAAGCCAGGTGCCACTCCAGAGTCTCCTGTAAAGCAAAAAAATACAGTAAAATGAAATGAATAGAAAAAAGTGGGTTAGCTACAGTACAAACTCCAGTTGTATTTCTCTTAGTATTTCTCAAAAGCACCATATTTTCATGTGACTTTCCTCAACTTTATACCAGTTATTAGAACGTTTAGTATAAATCAGCTCCCTCCATCCAGTAATACAGCAGTAGGCTGTTTTCATGTTTGAATTACACCGGTCTGAACATTAGTGCTTTGTGCCCTGACCTCTGTTATAGTGCTTCTTAACAGGACTACACTCATGCTAATGTAAAATGTATGCTGTAAACCATGCATAGCAAAATTCACGAGACAACTACAGAATGGAACGTGATTGGTCTTTTGATTTTTTTTCCGTTTGCCCAACACAGCAAGCTCTAAAAAGAAGACAATTCTATTGCTCTGTATGCGGGGACCTTTCCATTATTTCTGTAAGGTGTACTCTATTTGCAGAATAGTGCTTCTTCTTCTCTGGGCGTGCACCACTTGAAGTGTGCTCCTCCAAGCACAGAATGAATGACACTACTTACTGTATTCTTATTACCACTTGCTGCCTTTTTGGCGGAGGGGGTACGGAGTGATGCCATTTATCATGCTAGACATGAGGGCCGGGTTTTTATCAAACACATTTTCTCCTAGAGGGTGTTCACAGTGCACATCTTTGATGCATTCGTGAATTGATTGGACGTCTTTATTTATATATTTTCCCAAGCTAGCCTGGAAACTCCTGCGTAGGAGTCACTGTCCTCGTCACTTTGGTGTCAAATCTATTGACTGCCTCGTAATGCGGAGACATCCTGCGGGGATAAACCTTAATTTCTTCAAGGGAACATGCCGAAAATCCATAAACAAACCAGCAGCGTTGTGTGTTTGATAGCTGGACTGCCTGAAGGCTTTGTCTATTGGAAGATTACTGTAGGTAGCCCCAGGAGATTCTGTAACAGATGAGGTGGCCCTCGCATGCATGCAGATGTGACACGTGCTATGCGCACGGATTTTCAATGAGAGGTAGACTATGCAAATCCTGCGCTTAGGAGCGCTCCGGTACATAACTGGAAAATGTGTCACTTCACTGAGTCATTATAACCATCAGGTAGTTCTCTCAATTTACAGCTGGAAAGAGTGCAAAATGCTGTATATCCATTTTTGAAAAGAGAAAAATAATCACATGAAAAAAATCTCCAAAATTAAGAGGATCCAGTCTGTAAAAGCATTATTATTTTTGCAAGAGTTTGCATTTTTCAAATAGTGGATATCTGATTTTGCAACCGAATATCTTCAAGTATTCCATCTTCCTTGGGTTTCAGTTTGGCTTCTATAAGAGATGCAATGCTCCTGCTCTGTCCACGTGTTCCACCTACGAGAAACACAGCAAAGACAAACAATATACACAGCGATCACTAGACGGACCCGGAGAAAAAAATGATGTTCTGCTCCACTGAGAGTTGTCGAACACACCCAAGGACCGGAGCTGAGGCCCCATAGATTCTCGTCTGGTTTGGCCTGACGCGGTCTCTAAAACAATTCGGCCTTGTCATGTGCTCTCCGCGGCCTTTGAACTACAGGTGCTCATCCTCGAGGTCTGCCGGAATGCGTCGGCACATTATTCTTCCTTAAAGGTGCGACAACCCGCTCTGGATGGGGAAAAATGAGAAGAAGAGAGAGCGCCATTTATCATCATCACGACCGCGGCTTTGACTACCACCATGTGGAGGCATAGGCGTTATATGGAGGGCATTTTTCAGCAGGGAGGCGGTGCGCAGTGTTCAGAGGCTGCATGCTGAAGGTGGGGGGGTGGGGGGGGATGTGTTTTGACTGTTCAGGTCATTTTTGATGTAAATTCAGCGATGTCACCGGTGGTAGTTGAGGATATTGGCGCTGTTCGTGGTATTGACCTGCTGGTGTAAATGAGACTTACTGAAATGTTAAAGGGGCAATAGGTAAGATTTTTACTGCCCAATAGCACAAAATGACTATAATATATCAGTGAGGGTTGATAAGTTCTTACCAATGGGATCAATACCAATGACTCAGCTGCTGTGATTTCTGCCGTTCAAGACTCACTTTCCTGCCTCTACTCTGTTTTGGAGCAAAATTGGTGTTTCAAGACACTCCCACACATACAAAGTTCAGGGTGGGTTGAATACACCTGTTTACATCAGCATCCACGTGATAAATTACTGACTCAAACATAACGGTATTCAAATGCAAACACAAATAACGACAAATATTAACAGCCACGTGACTCTCTTTCTCTTTCCTGCCTCTCTCCACTGTGTACTATCAAATAAAGGCAAAATGCTCCCAAAAAAATATACTAAAAAAAGATAGTTACATGATTCAGTTGTCAGAGGAGATAATTTACCCGCTGACTGAAAGTGTTCCACTGAACCCATCCTACATGAGCAGCAAGCTGATTATCAAATACCAGCTTACATCAACACACTGATCTGAATTAACTTGATATGACAATGTGGCGTGGATACCAAAACCCTGAAATAATCATTACATGTGTTTGGCTCATGTGCTACATATCATCTTTTAGTAGGAATTTAACCCTCCTTGACAGCCTGATACCCAAGTGTCAGATGAAAGAATAAATGGGCAATGCATTTCAGAAATAGATACAACCACTGCTAACACATCGCTATTGGTTCTCTGTCAGCAAGGATTGACACAACCAATTTGCGTGTCTGATGCTGAAAGCCAAAATGGACTGGGGTAGACGTGCTTTTACTGGATTAACAATGACAGCATCCACTTTAACTGCTCATCCACAAGTCAGAATAAAGAAAAGAGGTGGCGATGCCGTGTGGTTTTCATCTCTGCTGTAGTGCGGGAAGAGGGAAGCTTAAGAGAAGGACTGGGAAAGGACTTCTCTGGCTTGAAAATCCAAATAGAGAAAGCGAATGAGTAATGCTTTCTCCTCCCTCAACAACCATTGTTGCAGAGGGAGGAGAGGGTGCCTCTAAGCAAGGCATTTCATATTCAATTGCTCTAGTGTCTCCAGATCACTGTTCTGACATCTTGCTCTCAGTCTTGTGCCTATTTTGACTCAGACCTGTCTTGGTCTTGGTGACTATTGAATGCTGACTTTTTCCACCTATCTAAAATGTTTAAAAGTGGGTAGTTTTATTGATGTTTGGTTTGTCTTTCCCCAGCACTACACACAACTTAAGGGAATTTGGCCTGCATATGCATTGATTCTCCTCCTGCAGATAGATCTGCATCTCTGCTGAACCTTAAGAAATTCTTTAAGTACTAGTTTTATATTTGGAAATGCATGTAAGTCTATACAGTTTGTTGCCTATGTTGGTCTTGGTCTTGAAAATGACTTGATTCGCTCTGGTCTTGGTCTTGTCTTGACTTGTCATGAAATTATATTTATGCTTCAATTAGGCTATGAATGTAGCGTAACTGACACACTCTTTAGACCATATAATTTGCATCTCGTAGAGTTCAGCGTAACAGGAGTGGCAGCACCTCAGATCAGTCCAGTGCAATCCAACACACTTCAGCATCAGGGCAGCACAGACCAGCAGGAGACCAGACCATCCCAGCCCAGCAGCAGCACATAAATACTGTAAGTTTTCTGGTCTCTGGGATTTTCAACTTTTATATGACCACAGGCAGCAGGATCAGCCGCCATATTGTCAGTGTACAATGCTGTGTGCTGTGGCAGGTTAGGGTTCAGTTAGTTCCAAGTTGGCATAAACAAGTAATATACCCATAAATAAGTACCATAAATGAATACCATTATTGTTGTGGCTGTAGCCTCAGATAATCCCCTTCATAAATCATCAAATTGATTGTTTCATGATAGGCAACCACCACTCCTACCACCGCACCCCCTTTCTGGGTGGGACCCCCCCAAGACATGGGAATTAATTGGAACCCTGCTAGCAGGTGGCAGGGGGTGGAAGGGCGAACGGCTAATCAGCTAGCTCAGAGCCGTCACCAACGACCACACAATGACTGTCTTCTTTAAGGTAGAAAAAAAGGATGATAAAGTTGACTCAAATGAAATAAGGTGGTTGTGTTCTCGCAGACCCCCATTTTATGAGATTGTATCCCTCGAACCCAAATCTGACAATATTTTTTATTGTTGGATACAATTTTGTTTAACAATTGATCAATTTGCTGGGGAGCCCCCTCAAGGACCCCTGGTGGTCCCCGGACACCGCATTGAGAACCGCTGCTCTAAAGGACCATTCATTGTCTGACTTTTGCTTGGCCAAGGTAGGGCTTGGGTGTATTTAATTTTACATGCAAATTATTCAGTGGTGTTGTCTGGAGACGGGCTTATAGCATAAGAAAGAGCTGTTGTTCTCTATTCGTGAAACCTGGGTTGTAGCACAAACCTTCTGTTTTCCCTCAACAGCATCCTAATTAGTATTTACTTACTAGCACTAATCACAAGAACACTTATCTTATTCTCTCTCAATTAGGCGTTCTAAATAACTTTTAATCGTATGAATCAAAACACAAACTAGAGGCGTTAGTAAAGCCCAAATAACTCCAGATAAAGTCTCTGTACCTCAGATTATGTTCCTCATTCTCAAGTGAAGTCTTGCCCATAGCTAATGTAAACATAGTTAGACACTTATTAATATACACAGATCCCCAATTCTAAAGTTGCTATCTCTTCACCTTCAGTAAATGCATTATAGCACACAGTTACTAGAATTAAGGGTCCCTGTTCTAAAGTGTTACACCTTGAAGAAACGGAGGGGAAGATTTACTTCAGAAAAGTTGATATTTATTGATCCATAGTTGAAAAGCTAAAACACTAAAAGAACAAACTGAGGCTGTATCAGTCTGTATCAAATGTTTCAAGGTTTGGAAATAAAAGACATCCAAGATTTTTCTAGTATTTTTAAGGCTGTAGCTAAAGTGGAGGAATTTGTTCTCTGAGCTGTACCCTTTGTACCCTTAAAGCTGCAGCCAGTAGAATTTGAAACTTGATGACTTTGGCGACCACATGAGTCCTTTAGTGTTTTATATCAGCTGTCACAAAGAGACTCGCCTCTTGCTCCTTTGATTCATCTGAGGGAGAATAAGTGTTCTTGTGATACTAGCACCTTATAAGCCCCGTACTGAGCAAAGCATACAAAGAAAGAACCGAATTCCCTACTGACTGCTAGTAAGCACTAATTGCGAATGAAGGAAAACCCATAGTTAATGGGCTATACTTGTAGAATATGATAGTGCAGAGTAAGTGGTTTGTAATGACTAATAAGGGACCAAAACGCTACTAATATGCATGCCAATAAGCAAACAATTAATGGTGAATATGTGTTCTTTAGTATAAAGTGTTACCGACCTTATCTAGTCTCATATACTTACTGCACCGAAGAATTAATCTCTTTGATAGAATTAGATTTGATTGATAAAAATTTTATAGAAATTGATTACTTATTGAAACACAATGAGCCCTTCTGGATTACCATGTGCAGCAGAATTTCAGACTCTTCAAACGCACCACACACTGCTCCTGTGAAAAACTTATTGTCTAGACGATGCAGGTTAGATTGAGGGTTTCTATTGAACAGGTGTCAAGCATGAAAAGGCCTGATGAAAAGCTCTCTGTGACTAACTGCCTCCATAACTACTAAGCAATTCCCCTTTCTGGTGATTTGCCTGCATTCAAATTGCGGTGCATCAGGGTTTGTGTTGTATCTCATATTCATGGTGAAATCACCTGGCATTTTGCAGCAGTCAGCCCGAGGAGAAATGTGTGTCGTGTTTGTTTGTATACCTGTCTTTGAAGAATTTATGATCAAAACTACCAATACAAAATACTTGCCGTATCAAGCCAAGACTAAGCAATTAATTAGATTCTGTTCAGAAAGATGTTCACTGAAGAGAAGCCAGACTGCTGCGCGTGTACTGCTGAGATGATAAAGCCAATCAGCTAGTCTCTGTGGCCAAGCTGTGAGAGTAGAAAGCAGAAAATGGTACAGTGGTATCATACAGACACCCAAACACTAATAGCTGCCTTTACACCATTTAATGTGACAAACAAACAGAGACTGTTTTGGTCAGAGTTAGATCTTCAAGCGGAGAAGTATGAGTTCCATTACAAAATGCTATATATATCCCTTTGGGAAAATAAAAATTACCTGGAGTTCCTCATTCGTCAATACTGCTAAGATATATAGAGGATGCAGTGT
Source organism: Centroberyx affinis (assembly GCF_046629955.1). NCBI lineage: Eukaryota > Metazoa > Chordata > Actinopteri > Beryciformes > Berycidae > Centroberyx > Centroberyx affinis. The sequence goes on along the minus strand of NW_027283254.1, from coordinate 165,975 downwards.
GTAGATGTGCTACCATTTTATCAACCAAGGATTTAAGTGACACACTTTCCTTTGAAAATTACTATCATTTGTTTTAATTGGGTGCCATCAATCATTTTGTGTATAGGTGTCACTTTTTTCAAGTGACGCATATCTTATTTTGGAGTGAAGCTCTACACTTCTGCATATGTACAGAATATTTATATATCACAATCACAAGCCCACTAGGACTGCAGGGAATATGTTTGATCTCTGTGGCAGAGCTCTGACAAACACTGTCTACCAGAGGAGAAAAAAGTGAGTCCAGCTTTCACAAAACACTGGAATACCATAGATTATTATGAGCACATCATGGTAAGAGATTCTTTATTTTGATCATTCATACTCAACCTGGCCCCTATACTGGATATGTGTATGTCTTTGCAGCGTCATACAAATACAAATGTCAAATGCATTGATGGAAATCACAATACAGCAGGCAATAAACAACATTTTTATTCTTCTTGGTTTGAGAATAGCTTTTAAAATTCACAAACAGAAAATACTAACAACCACTAACTTAAATGTAGAGTAGCAAGGGAAATTTAACTAGTTACCTGCTTTGCCGCTATGAGCGTCTTGGCAAATAATGTAATAAAATCAAATCACCAATAATAGAACACTAACAACTAAACAGCTAAAAACAAAGGATTAAGACCGCTTACAACAAAGAAGTCCAACAAACAATATGTAAAACCTAAAACAAACAACCTAATGCGGTAAAATGCAGCACCAGGGAACTTGGAATGAACCGTCTACTAGCTAGCCAAACGCTGCCACTAGCAATTTGAATTGTAGAGAAATGTGAAATGGAAATCTTTCAATGCAACCGCAGGGAAAACTAGTGACAGAAGTAACTTAGAACTAGAAAGATTGATGTAACAGTTCTGCCAGATATTAAGTCTGGACTGGTACTAAACTGCAAGAACAAACGCTTCCGCAAGCGATTTGAATTGTGGAGAAATGTGAAATGGATCTTCCAATGCAACAGCAGTGGAAACTAGCGTCAGCAGGAGCGGTATCTTGCGGTCCATCAGCTGGCCTATAAATTTGACTTCCACAGACATTTCAGACAGGGCAGTTCAACAAGGACCTAATGAAAATCCTACAGGCTCTTAGATACATCCGCACATGGAGATGCTGGCCCTTCTGGCAAGCATAAAAATATCACAGTAGAACTTTTCCACTCCCAACATTAGAGCACTTCCTCCTTAGAATTCTCTCTGAAATACCAATGGCAGGTATTTTCATGACAGATTTTATAGAAATACCAATAGCAGATATTTTCATTACAGATTTTATTGTAGATCATGTCATTCTTTTTCCAAGGCAATGGGCTTGGTATAAAAGGCTGCACTGTGTAATTGTATAGTATTTTGAAATTAGATGTAACCTCATCTGTCAAGGTCAAATTCTGCTGCCAATGCTGTGACTTCCCTTTTATATTTATACCAAGGCAAAGAAAAACACATTGAATTACCAATGTCTTGTATACAACAGGGATCGAGGAATATGTCAACGAGTCATGTTTCCATTCAAATGCTCTAGGTGTAGTGGTGGCTCTTTTTGAGCCAACTTTATCCTGTAGTCAGTCCTCTCTCTTGTTTTGGTATTTACTCTTAGGAAGAGCTAACTGTACTGGAGAGCCTGTGGCGATGAAGGGGATTAGCTGTATTTACGCTCCCAGATGTTTGTCTGGAAGTGAGTAATCACCAATGAGCGTACTCCAAGATGCCAATCCTGAGGGGAGGTAAGCCCAAGACGGGGGAGGATCTTAGTATTCCGAAAAGAAAAACAAAAAGCAGGGGAGTCTTTGATGGGATTAGAGTCAAGAGACAAACACGGGGAAGAAAAACCGAAGAGGCTTTATCTTTCCCGTTTCTCTGAGACCACAGCGCTCGCTTTGTACACCTGGTAATTTGTTGATATAAAAACCACATCTTTGGCAAGTAATTATAGCCCTTCCATCACATTCCTACAGACTGCCTCCCGTCTCTGTTAGCTTAAAAGCTCTTCGGGGGATTGTAGTCAGAATGTATTTAAATTCTATTAACCCAAATCACGTATCAGGGCATGAACAAAGTTGTTTTCATGCAAGGAAAAAAAAGCTAAATAAATAATTACACACCTAAATGCCAAAGTCTGTCAGCGTTGGCAAGTTAAGACCAGTTCACTGTGATCCAAACCCATTTGAACACCCGTCAGTTAGTTCCTCTTGGGGACCCAAAAACAGAAAAGGGCTGGTGAAAAGAGAGACAGGCGGTGATGATATAGGGTTCACGCTGTGCTGTGGAGGGTCTATTCTGCTGGGCCCCCAGCTGTCTCCCTTGGTTGATCTGAGCCCCCCAGCTGGGGTGACCACCAGGCTGCTGTTATCAAAGCCGTCTGATGTCTCGCGCAGTCAGGACTATAGAGACCCTACGTGTCCTTTTGTGAATACGTCCCTTCAGTCGTCATTCAAATGAGATGTGTGCTTAGCATGCTAATTATTTTCATTCATCTGGCCAGCGTGATAGATAATGCTTTAAAAGCTGCTTCAGTGACACAAACTCATGTATTGAAAGCATTTACCAATTCCGGGGAAAGATTGATGTAACAGTTCTGCGGGATATTTAGTCTGGACTGGTACTAAACTGCAAGAACAAACGCTTTTGCGATTGTTTAAAGTTTAGAATTGTAGAGAAATGTGAAATGGAAAAAGCAATCTTCCAATGCAACAGCAGTGGAAACTAGCGTCAGCAGGAGCAGTGACTTGCGGTCCATCAGCTGGCCTATAAAGGTTACTATCACAGACATTACAGACATGGCAGTTCAACAAGGACCTACAGAAAATACAACACATCAGCCACATGTGCTCATCTGCTGTGAGCCTGATTTCTATTTCTTTTTCTTTACATTTTGACATACAATGCAGCAATGTGCTGCAGTGTTCAGTACTGTTGTTAAATCCCTCTCATCTAAGCCTATGTTGGGTCCATAAAAAATGCACAGAAATCAGAGACAGAAGGACATAGAGACCCAGAACATATTGACCAGTAACACCAAAGGACATCAGTTGCTTCACACCTCAGTGTCTATTGACTGTTCCCTTTGCCGTTGCTGTCCATGGTGCTAAAAATCATTGTTCCTCTGTATTGAGGGCTGAGCTGCCTATGGTGTTGTACAGATCACTGAGAACCTCTGAGAGATAAAGCTTTACTCCAGAGAAGCGATCTGCAGAAACAAAGCAACCTAAATCACTTAAAGTATCATCAAACAAAGTGCATTAAAAGAGGAAATCCCCACAAAGCCTTGAGGCCTCAGTCTCCACCTTCACTCGGAGCCGTTTGCAGGGAAGGTGTGAATGCCTCGCTTTGTTAATTGAGCCCGGCACTATGTTGAAACACCAGTAGCATTTCCTCCATCTGGAGGTGGATACAGTAGAACGAGACACAGTATCCTCCCACACCCACGCAGTAGGGCGTCCCGGAGACATTAGTCCAAAGTTAATTTGAAAGACTCGGTACAAACCAATGGCCAGGTGCATAAAACCACAGGACGATCATTATGCGGAGGCTCATTTCCTCCTCTCAACAGCTGGTCAACTGATACTATAGCTACCCAGACACTAGAGGTGGTTCAGCACACGCTGGGCCGAATCAAATAACCACCAACATACACTGGATCTCTGCAGAGGAGAATGTCGCAATGCTTTGAATAGGAAACCCAATTCTAAACTGTAAATTGACAGAGAGTAATCCCACCAATTCCAGAGAAAGATTAATGCAACAGTTCTGCGGCATACTAAGTCTGGCCTGTTATTTACTAAACCACAAGAGCCTTGGAATTACCGCACAACTATGAGAGGGAAATCAGGTTACTTTCTGCATGAGGATTATATTCAATCACTGACCTTTAGAGCTCAAAAAGGGAGGGCTATACCATCTTCTCATTCAAATGAACCTGTAATGGAGAACCATGCATAAATGATGGATGAGATTTGCAGGGAACCGCGCTGCCACGGAGAGCTGCGCTGTTGTTCATACGACTTCTGGTTTTATCTATCACAAGAGGCGTCGCCCTCTTGTTCCGCCATTACTTCTGTGTGAAGAAAAAGAAGAGAAAGAGAAATAGTTTGAGACAATAACATTAACATCCTCACTTTCATCTACTAGCAGAGAATCACACAAAAATTACAATGAATGCATGGTAACAGTATACATAGGGTCTTTGTCACTATAGTAATTCTAAACCCATTCATGCATAGCTTCAATATTCTGTACTATACTATAATTACTGTATACTGGTATTTGAGGGACTATGGATTGGCCCCAGTCTGTCCGTCCGTCACGCATAATATCTCGGATGCCACTGATTGGATTTTGATGAAACTTTGGGAAATGATGCGTGTCATTGCTCCATTCCGGCATTTTAAAATTTACACTGATTGTCCTAAGGGGGCCGCTGCAACGTTTGTTTAATTGCCTGTATGCCACACACAATGTCTCGTACACTGCTGATCGGATTTCCACAAAATGCGAGGGGACGGTGCGTCTCATTGCACCATTCCGGCATTTTAAAAATTGCACTGATTGGCCTAAAGGGGGTGCCACCGCATTTGTTTAATTGTATTTACATCATGCACAAAATCTTGGAGATTGGCCCATGAATGACACTTTTCTTCCTCTTTCCCTGCCACATACAAGGCTGAGGGAACACATTTTCTACTTATTGCCCCACTGCAACTCCACATCATTTGTGGGGGATGACATGTTTACTGTTTACTTGTTTTAGACTGAAGTAACCGATACCCGATATTTTGTGCTGATATGCAATATCTTTAAATTTGACCATTTTCATGCCAAAAATTACAAGAATTCAGTGTTTCCCCCAGAATGTTATTCTTGTCAGGGTGGAAAAGCCTCTGAAAAAGCATTTAGACCATCATGAGACACTAAAAATCTCATCAAGTCTCATCAAACATTGAAACCCAGACTAATGAATTTCTTTTGGGGTTAGCGGCTCCTTAAGGCAGGGTGATCCAACACACCTATTCAATGGTAGAGGAAACTCTGGGACACAATTATTATTCATTTATTATAATTAAATGAAAATAAAATGTGCAAAGATTCAGAAAATTTCTTTGCAGGTTTTACAGACTGTTTCTGCCACCGTGATCAGAGATAGTTAGGCCACTATCAGCCTGATATATCGGTCTAATCTAGTATATACTATCCTGCAAGCACAATGAGTTTCTCCTTAGAGATTGTAATGAATGAGTTTGAGAATTTTGAGTTCTGAGGCATCCATTGTTGTGTGTTTAACATGGTAAACGGGGCAATGGAAACCGTGTTACGCTACTTGAGATGTTAGCCCAGCTAGAGGAACGGGACACTGGTCTATGAGACACTTCTCTCTGTCCGTGGAGCACTGGAACAATAGTTTGGCAGTGGACCAACCCAGCTAATTAAGTAGTCCCATACAATGTTAAATACAGAGGCCCTCTGCAAAGGTGAGGGTCTGGCCAATAACTCTGAGAACAAGGTCGATGTGCTCAACATGATCTCTCTTCATTCCACCCTGCTGGACATGGGGATAATCTCATGCATCTTTAATCCTGTTGTACTATGCTCAGACTGAGGAAATAGATTGGATGTAGAACACTGGCATGGCGAGGAGAGGAGAGGAACCCACTGCAGAGTAATAAAGTGAGATGCAGGAGGAATCGGAGGAGATATGCATGCATTTCCACGACTGTCATTATCCAATGCAGTATGCTTAAGGTTGAAGTGGCTGTATCATCACAGACCTAACCGCTAATTGCTTCAGTAAACCATTTTAACGAGCCAATAAACAGACACAACACAATCGCACTTCACTGCATCTGTTAGCGGGTTACAATTCAACAGCCATTTTCAGAAAAGCAGAGAACAGATATTATTTTTGTTCTACTTGCAGGGGTTAATCAATATGATACCATACATTTTATATTTTATATGAATATTATATATTAGGTTTTTCTTCATCTCATTATGTCTCTTGTGTCCTTACTTGTGCTGAGCATGCAATATTTAAAAAGGAAAAAAGATCCACCCTCAGATACACTGTTAGATATCATCAATCTGTGTTCAATACATTCCAGGACTTATTTTGTGATGAAGTGTTGTAATTTACTTTTTTGGTGAACCCACTGCCTCGTCTACTTCTACTTAAATTAGTGATTTCCTACATTTCCCAGTCCACAGAGAAGGTGCGTGAACTTGCTGTCAATCAAAAGTGGGTGTATGAGCATATAAGTATGTCCTGTGTCTGCATTGCATTCTGGTCTATTGAAGCTACTGTCATGGAGAAATTGGTCTCTCTGCATCTTCTACGATGGATTTCTCCCTGTATTGAATGTCAATGCAAAATAGTGAGTCTAGAAAGAAGGTCTTGCTCTTTGATTGAGGGACACCAAAACCTGATGTTTACTGTGAATGTTTTAGATCACAGAAAATGACTGCTATCAAACTCCATTGTAACTGTGCTGGAAATATCTCAACGTGACATTACATTGAGATTTGCCCAGTTATCTGCAGGAATAAAAAAAAAGAAAAATACACCACCAAACAACGCGATGGATCCAGAAATGCAAGGTGGATCCATTTTTTTTTAACAGTGTTAGTGTTTTAGGGTATTTTTTTCCCATAACATATGCCACTTGATGGGTGCTTTCATCCAAAGTGCCTACTAGCATGCATACATTTTCCGCATGCGTGGCCCTGGTGGGAATCAAACCCTTAACCCCGGCTTTGTTAACGCTGCACTCTACCCTCTGAGCTTCACAGCACCGGCAGCTCTTACGCCAACACGGTTCAAAAGTGTATCTAAAGCGCAGGAGTCAGGAGTCTCCGGTTTATGGCTGGGTTAGCGCTCCATCGCTGCGAATACTTTTGTTCTCGGTAGTTTGTGGCAGCGCATGGCGAGTCAGGGGTTTCGGATGAGATAACAGATGGAAATAAAGGTGGAGGGGGTAAAAAAAACCTGAAAATGGAGGTATGATCCATATCGGTTTAACATTCTATATATCATCAAGGATGGGTTAGTAGTATGTAGAATTCTTTTGTTCTGGAATATAACCACAACGGACCTGGATATGGCAGAATACATTCCAAGGTAGCCAATGATAGAGATGGCTCTGCATCCTACGAGCATTTGTCAGGTGAATTCTGCCTCCAATTTTCTCTAAGTAGTCACACAGCCATTTACTCGAGTTCAAGCATCGACTGTAAGTAATATAAGTCAACAAAAGCGAGCGGCTGTTTGATTTAGCTCCTCTGCAGCGGATTCTTTGCACGACGACCGTGGCCGCCATCGACTCCCGCTCACTTTAAACATACTTCAATGATGCCTTGAAATAGCTCTCCCCAGAGCTCATTTTATTAACTTGACAAATCTTCCGCCGTTCTACTGCATCATCACCCTTGATAATCTCTCACAGCGTGGGAGATTGGGGTAGGAATGATATTTCCATGTGAGGCAGAGGGGCTGGAAGGACTCTAATGGTATTAAATGATTCGTAACTCGGTTATCAATAGTAATGTCCCCGAGGAGGAGAGTTCATTGCCTCTGCTCCCTGGCAGATGCTGCTGGAAAGTGAGATGGTTGAGGGGAACATGCGGCGGGAAGGTGTCGTACTCGCAGAGAGGAGTTCAGATCAGGGTCTTTTCCTTTCATGCCTTAGGGTAGAAAGGATCATCAACAGCCCAAGGTGACCCTCCCCGTCGAAGTGTCCTTGGGCAAGATACTGACCACCTACCTGCTCGGTGAAATACCGACCGGTGCTGCATGTGTGTCAGAAGCATATGCAAAGAAGCAAATTGCGGTGTAATGTGATTGTTGTGCCATTAGAAGATACGGTATTTATCTGCAACGTTCAAATCCGGGGCCAAATCACAAAACTTGACAACATTCAGAGAGTTCCGGGGTTACAATTGCCGGCAGCCAATTCCGAAATCAGTCCCGAAAGGGTCTAAAGTAATCATGTGGTCCATTTGTCTGTTCCCTCGATTGTGAGATTCACACGGAAACACATTATATTGCACGAGCACAACACCAGCAGCTTCCTTTTTTTTGCGTTGAATATGTATGAATATAAATGCAAACTCTCAGCATGAGTGCGCAAGTACAAAAGACGTTTGATTGAAGGCAGGATCCACATCACCAGAAATATGACACCGTGGATGATGTGTAGAAAATGAGCGCAACTGCAGGAGCATATTGATGGGGAAATGTTGCTCCCCAGCGAAAAAAACCCCAAAACAAAGGTTATCATTTTATGCTCCTGCATTATTACCTCCACAGTCTGAAGCAATGGGAAAAGGTGGAGTCTGAACATGCTTTACTCCCCATGAATTTGCCAATTTGCAAAAGGACAGCAGCAGCAGTGTAAATCATGGGATAGGGCTCGGATCAAGAGAATACCGCTTTTTATGGAATGAAAAATACTTCTCACTCGGATGTACTATCCCTTTAAAGCAACCTTAATGCTCTATAGGAAAATAAGAGAACAATGATGTTCATGAATACGCCGCGTTCCCTGAGGACAGAATTCCTCTTAAGTTACTAAAGATCTTTTTGTTGATAGCAGCGGTGGCAGGGAGTAAACTTGAAAAACAGCAACACCCCGAGGACTGGGATTTAATTTCTAACTTTGTTTAAGAAAAAATGTTATGAATGTGCTAAGGTAATGCAATTTCACCCGGCATATTTCTGTAGTATAAAAATCTAATTTCAGGAGGTAGTTTTGTGCTCCTTTATTGCGAGGAGATCAATAAAGGTGCCAGTGCAGCTCCACTGGTGCGAGGGCAGCCACTGTTTACTAGAACACGATGGGAACTATTCACAAATATTAGGTATGAACAGCGTTTATGTCATGAATATAGAGCAGGCCTTGAGGCTCGGCGTTTAATAATGGGGAAAGTAGGTATGAGGGACCTTGAAAAAGCAGTTTAGTGGTAGCCAAGCCCAGAAAACATCACTTCGCCTCCCACCACCTTCTCCAAGAAGGTGACCCTCCCATACACAGTAATCCAGTGAGGACATTATACCACGCAGATTATCATCTTTATATGATTATGACCGAATCATGATTTGGAAAATAACTCACTGGGTGGGAATTTCATTTTATGGACACAGAGACAATTCTTACTCCTCCTTTTAGAACACAGGAGCAAATGAAAGCATTACGGTGCTGAAATGATTGACTTACTAACTGAGGTAATATCCTTAGGTCGAATAAAACAATTAGCAGGCAGCCTCGACAAAAAAAAAAAAAAAAAAATTATATTCATCTTTGAACAAAAAAGTAATAAATGTAACACTCCCTCATGAATAATGGAATAGAGCAAAACACACTTTTGTCCTATTTTCACTTAATTCAATTCGAGCTTGCAAAGCTAACTTTGCATTGTTTGTCTTTATCACCGTCTCCAACAACAATAACAAAGTTTACCGTTTCCCGGGTAAAGCAACATCCAAAATATAACAGCCGCATAAAACAGATTTCACTTTCGAATTTGCATAATCCATCCGACAACTTGCTTTTTTTTTTTTTTTCTTCTCCTCACTACCTGAAATGCTGATGAACCCATAAGACATCCCAGTCTTACCGAGCGTGTATTAAATCAAGTAGCTGTTAACCAAATCAGTTCTTTTCCTTGTATTGCTAGTAGTGGAGACAGCAGAGGTGATAGGTAAGTGCTGCGTGTCTCTGTCCCCGGAGAGCCCATACCAATGATATGCTAATGCTCTCTTCACATGTCTGTCAACCGCTGCACGAATGTACCTTTGCCGAGAAACTAATCTGAGTTTTATTGGCCTGCCAGAAGGAATTTATACATTACTATTAGATTACTGAGGTTGGCAGCTGTACAGTGCGTAGAACTAATGTAGTCTGTCACAGATTGTGTGCATAATGAACTTGGGAGGAAAGTAGCCAAGCCAAGTCCAGAAAAGCATGCAGTTGTAATAACACCATCAGAGACCCGGTTCTAGGCAACAAGCAGGGAAATAGCATATGTCTTGATGGCTCAGCGTAACGACGCCTCATCCTTTAAAAACACTATGCCTATACAGCATTCCCCTCCGCAGCTAAGTGGAACGCTGCCACGGAATCCAAGCGCTTGGACAACAACAATCGAACGTACGCGCGGATACAAGCCGCGAGAAAGTAGTCGTCGCTTTTTATTAAATACCTCTGTTGCTTCTGTCTCTTAACTCCCCCCCCCCCCCCCCCCCCCATTCACGCTGACACATCCCTCAGGCGGCGGGGGGCTTATTACGAGGCAGCCGCCCGCCCCGAAGACTTCGACGGTATAAACACACACTTTCATAAGCATAACAACGGCGGGAGAGGGAGGGGGGGACAATAAAAACGTGGGGAATACGTATCCTTCTGTGAGGGCATCGCAGGGGGGGGGAAAAGGGTGCAGGGGCATTATCATAGATAGAGAAGCGGGGCCGACTGCCCGGAGATGTAGTCAGCATGTTGTATCAGCGAGGCTGTTCAATGAATCACGCGTTGTGCAGCCGCTTAGGTGATAAATACACAAGCATGAGGTCTAACATACAAGATAGGAGTCATTGTTGGTAGGGCCTGGCCTGTATTTCATAGCCCGGGCAGGCCCGATGATGGATGGTCCGGCGCCCGGTAATATTTCTTCCACAATCTCGGTTCAGACATTATGTTGAAAGTGCAGAGAGCGGTCCACTGTGGAGGTAAAATAAAGGTGGGGACGAGGAGAGGCCTCCCTAAGAGTGCGAGGGGAGCGAATGGCTCAGTCGTAGTGTGAAGGAACCGTGATTAGCTGGGAGAGAAATTAGATTATTCATGAATCACTTGGGCGGAATGCTAAAAGCGTTCGGCTTGGTTTCCCGCTGAATAACAAAATCAATCAGGTCTTTTCAATCAGAGGTTTTGCGAGGGATCGCGGGGTATTCCCTCCCACCGCCACCTGAAATGAAACACTGAACACCCCAAATGAGAAAACTCGAATAAACCCCTAATTTTTTTTTTTTTTTCTTTTCACGACGGTAATGCACTTGACATTTCGGAGCGATGTATATGAGCAACACTTTCAGCAACAGGCAACAAATTGAGCCACGGGGTCAGAGTTGTACTCAGAATTCCACTTGTTGTTTCCTGGCAACGTGTTCCTATGAGATTAAAGCAGCAACCGAGGCAACTCCTTTGAACGCTGTTGCCCTTCAGAGTTGCACAACACTCGCCTTGTATGCCACTGCCTTTATGATTAGAGATGAAAAAGCCAGTATGATGGAAGCTAATGGGAACAAAATAAATAGCAACGGAACGCGACATTAGGAGGGTTCTTTACACCTTGTCCAATTATTATCCTTTTTAGACTTCAGCACACAGCTCAGCTATAGAGCTAATCACTTGACAAGCTCCCACTGCCACACACAGACATGTTGTCTACACACCCACACAGGTAAAGCGACACTAACTGTTTCACCTGTGATTGCCCCCAAAGGAAAGTGAGTAGTTACGCACTCTCTGTCACTGTCGCTAAACTCTCTAAGTTCGGCTCTGACGTCAACTGCAACAAGGAATCCGAACCTGGCAGCACACCTTGTATTTTGCCTTCGCCCATCTATTCTGCGTTCCTCTGTTATTGTGTTCCTCTCTTAACTGTCTGTCCCCCTTTTCTCACACTGCATCCAAAAAAAAACATAAATCACGAAACCCCTTGAAGGGCTCGTGTCCTCCATAAAAGATTCAAGCCAGAGATTCGGGAAGTGATAGTTACGGAACAAAAACTTACAGCGGCTTTTGTCCCTGAAGTATTTACTAGGGTTTGACCCACATGGGGTATCACTTTATTTAAATAGTCCACTGTTGACCCTCTACAGTACATCAGCAGGTATTCAAAAGTGACTGTCAACACAAGCTTTTCCAACAGACTAACAGCTATTTTCAGTTGACTCTCAACAAACTATCTGTAATTTATGTCACCTACTTTCAAGTTCAGTAGTCAATCAAGAGACTGTTGGTTGACTGTCAAAAACTTTGGTTAAGGTTAGGGTTAAGTTTAGGCACATAAAAAAACTTGATTAGTTAGGGTTATAAGATAAGTAAGGCAGTTGACTTATGAAACATTCCATCTGTTTCTCCCTAGCTGATAGTCAACAGACGCTCAGTTGATGAATTGATGAGTTTATTAGCAATTGATATGTGTTAGTCTACTATTGGTTGGTTGGTTACTTGTCTGTTGAGACAAATCTTGTTGACAGTCAACTGAAATGTGGTAGAGAGTCAACAGTGGACTATGAAAATAACATGTCACCGCAATATTCATTATCGTTAAATTAGACTATGCCCCCAAAATGACAAGTATTCAGTGTTTCCCTCTGAATCTGAGCCTTTAGCCTCTAAAAGAGCATTAAGACCAACATTGGACACAAAAACTCTCCACAGAAATCCAGACTAATAAAATGATTTTAGGGGTTAGCGGCTCTTTAAGGGAGGGTGACCCACTCAATGGTAGGTGAAACTCTCTTACTGCATTTAAATGAAGGAATAATTCACAAAAAACATTACCGAGCGATTCAATGAAAAAATGAAATTTCATGTCAGGTTTTACGGACTGTGGTTAGGGAAGAACCTGAATCAGTGTTCCCAAACAATTCAATTAAACGCCTTAAATGCCTTAGGTGGGTAAACAATCAAACATTAAAATATCAAACATGTCGGAACAAATTTGGAATTTATTTAATGATTACCAATGAGTCCCAAGAGGGATATTCAGGATTTGCTGACTGTACCTCTACTGTGGTTTCATTGCCAATAGCCAGCCTTTTTGAGGTTATGTACAAAGCAAGCCTACAGCAAGTATTATTCTTTACTTGCAGGGACTATGACAAAAAACAACATTGCTCAAGCCGTGTACAGTATTTTGTGAGATAATCCCCCGTGTCTATGTATAAAGTACTGTATTTCAGAGCAATATTTCACTTAAGCAGCTACTGATATATGAAGCCCCCGGGATCCACCGTCACCCCAGAGGTTCACTGTCTTTTTCTGACTCTCTATTCACCTACTAGTCTCTCATTCAATTTGAGAACCTACTCTAAAAATCACACTTGTCACACATATAAACCTAGAAATCTGGCGTCCCGGGATTTTCATTTTCAAGCTTAAATGACATTAGCACGATGTTCGCAGCCAGCCAGTAGTCAAGCTAGAAATAAACCAGTTTCTAACATCTCTTGGACCAAAATCCTCATTGCAAAAATCTGATTTAATGTAGCATAAAAATAAACCCTAACTAAATTGTGTCACCTTGCAGAAAAGGGGAACTATTTTTGAGGTAATTTCACATTTTGGCAAAGTTCAAATTTATTTCGGAGCAGGATTTGTTCCCTAGTCAACCAATCACATTGTCAGATATCATCTTGTCATCCCTAGGAGCAAGTTCAACAATTATCTTATTGCATAAAAATGTGTATTCTTCACTAAAATGTGGTCTGAACAGCATTAAAGTGTTTCACTATTTGGCAGCAAACATTTGAGAACTTTTAGGCATTAAGCCCCCCTCAGGGCGACTGTGTTGTGGAGCAACTTATGAACACCTATGAATAACCTCTTTGTAAGTGCTAGGAGAGAGTCCCGCTGTTCCCCCACAGTACACTATGGAGCTTCCATGCTATTTTACAGATGTACCCTCTCCCTCAGTGCAGCTGCTCAGGCTTTAAAGAAGCAATTAAAACAAGACATTCTCCTGGAACTTCACTGGGCTCCTCTCCTCATATGTTGCGGGAGATAAGCTGCTCAAACGGCAAGCCTATTTTTCTACCTCTCAAGGCGCCGGGCGGATGAGAAGAAAAGAAAGGAGGGGAGAACGTAACACCCTCTCTTCTATGTGGCTTGCTGTCAGCCGCCGTGACCGAGGCGCGCGAGGCGAAATCGCGGATGGAAATCATCTCAATTGAACGACGGCGCAAAACAACGGACGGTTAGCCGGCCTGGTTCAGCTGTGCTCACGCAATACTCAAACACTTAAAATGTAGTTTTAAAGAAATTATCGTCTATTTGCTGCTGTCTGTTGCTCACAATAATGAATCAACCTACAGCCAGTTCATGAAAGCCTTTACATTTGCAGCCAGTGTCTGCTAGGTCTTTACTGGAAAAAATCCTCTGGTGCACAAGAGGTGATGGTTCGTTTGAAATTAATAGATGAAGAACTGGGTAGTTAACATGAGCAGTGATAGGCTGAACAGACAAAGAATTGATGATTAATTAAAGATCAGCATTAAGAACTGTAGGCAGAACAAGTGAAGAGTGGGTGAAGTCTCCTCAAAGCAATGCACTGTCCTGGTCGTTGCCCATCGCATAGGGGTGACTCGAATGTTGACTTTGGCACAAACCTGACAACTTCTCTTGTGTTTTCCCGAATATATAAAAAGCACCGTGCTGCAGTGTCCTGTGGAGGCCATTACCATAGGTAGCCCAGCTGGCGGAGGCAGCTGAGAAATGGCTCTGGGACCTGCCCATCTATCACAATCTGGCCCCCTTTTTTCATGGAGAATCCATCACCTGAGATTTGGCCCGGAGTCACTCCCTCACCCAGGTAATTTTCAGCCACGGAGGGAAACTGAGCCGGGTCAGGACGTGAGGTTTTACTCATAAAAGTGACCTCAAAGGAAAAAAGTGGGAGCCGGCTGGATGGACAGATTTACCTCCTCTAGTGCCTTTTACTCTGATGATAGTATGAACTTAGATGTGGGCTGTATATCTTGCTGATCATAAAGGTGTATTGTCCAAGCGTAAATACAATGCTCCTGGTGGTTAAAAGAGTGGCTGGGTGTTTTATCATTGACATATTAAATCCTAATATTGATCTCTCTCTCTCTCTCTCTCTCTCTCTCTGTCTATATGTGTGTGTGTGTGTGTGTCTCCTTACCTCTTCCCCTCTCTCTCTCGCCCTCCCTCTTTGTCTCTCTCCCCATCTCCGGCTGGAGCTTGAAGTATAAACCCTTGACCTCACTATCTGCTCCATCTGGACAGATCAAAGATTGCCAATCTTGTTCAAAGAGCATTCACCCACAGGCACTGTAGTGAGACAAGAGAGACCCGTACACATAAGTTGTCCGTGTCACCCGAGCGTACAGCAAACATCGCAAACCCAACATGTTTTTGCAGTCAGTGCTCCTGGACTCCATCTGTAGTTTCGAGCCGAGGGAACACAGGAGGCAAATTGAAAAAGAGACAAATGGACAGGTCCTTTGGGAGCTTACATTTACCAATACAAACGATCTGATGTAAGTGTCCCCTGTGCTATTTAGGTTGAGCACCTACGTGATATACACCCTTGGATGCTAGAGGACAGGGGGTGGGTGATTTGGGTTATCAAGTGGGAGCCTCTCATCACAGATGTTAGATTGAATTAAGTCCGCAACACCTACAGAGGGCTCAACAGTAAATTGTGGCATCTCGGAACCACCCTCCTCCACATCTGCTCTTAACACTAATCAGATCTGCGCTGACCCGCGCTACAACTTTCACAAACTTTTTTATAAATTTCCTATAGAGCTGATTGGCCAGGAAAACTCGGCCGACGACAAGCTCATCGGTCTCGGCTGAACTTTTCGCGATCATCGGTCGGCAAACAGCCAATTTCCGTGCGTCCTTGGTTCCCTGCAGATGTGATTTAATTTCATGAACAATAGCTCAGACGGGCAAGTGCAAAATTGATGAAAAGTTGATTCCAGCTCTTCAAAGCTTACAAGTTCTATACAACTTTCATTTGAATGACTACAGGAATAAACGTTGTATCCATCGTTGGGGTCGATGGTATGGTCATTTTATTTAGTCTGTTCATTTTCTGTTGATGTTACCTTTTTAGCACTTGTAACGTTATGAAATGCAATACCAAAGCAGCTTATTTGATCCTGTCCTACAATAGGGCTGGGCGATAATTCAATATTATCGTTTATCGTCTTTCAGTGGAATCATATCGTGATGATATGAAGACATTTTAATATTATGACACACATTTCTGCTGTCTAAATTGATGATGACAAGCAAATTTTACTTAAAAACTTTCATAACATGAGGTATGGTAGGAATATTATTTGAATATTTCTGTTTTGTTTGACATCACACCTAACATTACCATTTGGTTCAATGAGATGAACATTCATTTGATTATTTAACGTGATTTTCCATACATGAACCATATCGTGTTATATATTGATATCGAGAAAAATCCTTATGATTATCATGATATTGATTTCAACCATATCGCCCAGCCCTATCCTACAACAACACACAAAAAAATGTACAACCTCAACCTCTATCTCAACTTCATTCGGCCAAATGGACGGCCCGCTCAGCAGTTCAGAAACTGCATTGTAGATTGACTTCTAGCTGCTACAGTCAAAAGGAATTTAACTGACATGCTTGCAGTGCGGGGTGACAAATGTATTTATCGATATACTTACCAATCAATACCTAAAGTGGAAACACTACATACACTACATAGCAACAGGTGTAGAGTTGAATTGGACCGGGTTTGCCTCGGGCCAGAGAGATCAATGTACAGAAAATGAAAAGCGCAAACTCACGTAGCAGAACAACCCGAATCACTTCTCTTTTGACTTTCTGTGATATTTTCACACAAACTGTAGACTTTAAGGGGCAATGTGTACGGTTTTTACTTCCCCATAGCACAAAATGAATCTGTGGGGGGTTGATAGGGTTGCTGATCAATACCAATGACTCAACCATTACTTGGCCAGGTGCTGAGACTTCTGGGTCTCAGAACTCACCTTCTGGTCCGCACTCTGCTTTGGAACAAGAACTCCCCACCCATGGCAATTTCAAGACATTCCGAACCCGCCAAACACATCTGTCAAACACATGATTAGCTGCCACATACAGTCTTCATGTCAAAAAGTCAGACAATATATTTCAGAGCAAAAAAAAAAAAAAAAAATCAATCCAATAAATCACTTTGTAAACATAAGGGGCTTCAAATACTCCCAGTCTCCATATTGCTGAAGAAGAAATCATCAGTAGTACATCTCTCAATGTCTGCATCATCATCTCTGTGGATCCCACATCAGGGATTAGGCTCGGCATTTATTAGATGGATTTCTAACCTTGCCTGCAGGCAAATACAATGGAACAAACAATCATAACCCGAGCCTATTGGATACATATCAAAACAGCACATGACAAATAAGCCTGTCAAAGCCTACCCTAATCTTCATGGCTCAAAAGATACAGTTGCGTTTGACAATTCTTATTGAGAGATAATGAATTACATGTCAACATTTACAAAATAGGATTCAAATGGAGTGGCGTGTGTGCATGTTGGTTTTGTGTGCAAACAGAAGCCAGAAGTCTGATGTCCATCTTAGGATATTTTATTGCATGACACGATCGGTAATGCCCAGGCATTACTGGCGCCCCTTGAGGACATTCTCCAAGATAATTAACATTTGCATCTGAATTGTGACATAAAACTGCTACAAAATGAATACCATAATATCACCTTTGAACTTTCCTATATCTCCTATTTTAAGTCAAATCCTTTGGTAAAATACAAAAAAGCAAGGTGCACTGTTCTAATGGCATCTCTAAGCAATGGCAAATTGACAAAGAAATATAACAATGTATTACAATGACATACTGTGTTTATTCATGATGTTGCAACCACTTTAACTTATCATAGCAAGTAAAAAAAATACTTTGTGTATGTAATTGTTTTCTAATATATGCTCAAGATAAGCGTACTTCATTTCAATGAAAACATATCAAAGGGGAGTATTCCATATATAATAGGAATGCGCTTGCCTAAATGAATCGTCTGCACAACTAAATGAAAAAGGTGCACAACTACAATTTCTCTGTACAGCTCCCTTTTTATTTATAGAATGGTAGCAAATCACAAATGATCCACAAGCAATATAGAACTGTACATAATCTACATAAATAATTTGCACAGCTGCACATACTAAAACGAGACACAAATCACCTCCAATGAAAGCAGAACTAAACATAGGAAATAACCTCCATTCATTTGGTTTGTATTGTGTTTGACAAGTCAAGCTCGCATTCAGCTGGCTTGTACACTAACAAAGCCAACCAGGTAATGCAGAGAGAAAGGCAGTGCAACAGTCATGATCCATGCACAAAAATCATCCTTGAGTCCCTGGTACATCATTTACTATACTAACCATACTAACACTTTAGCATACACTATACCACTATAGCCCCTTTCACACATGCAGCCTGTTCCGTACATTAAAAGGACAAACTGCAGTGTTATAACATGGGGGTTATTTGGCACTTGACTGCCATGAAAACCAGAATATAAACTAATCACCAAGATCGGATGCAGCTGGACGAGTTTGTAGCGTTTGGAATTTGCTTCCCAATCATTTGAACGAGGCCACGGAAATAGCCTGAAAACTGAATATGCCACACCCAAACCCACACCCCCTTTTGGCGAATCGGTATGAAAAGTTAATCAGTTCTTCCTTGGCCCCATAACCAACCTTCATACCAAGTTTTGTGCAAATCTGTGGCCAACTTTTTGAGGTATCCTGCTAACAGACGGACAGACGGACGGACACACAGACGCAGATGAAAACATTACCTCCTTGGTGGAGGTAATAACATACTGCTTTGAAAGATCAGGAACTACCTTCCCTGTGGAAAGGTCTCTGTTGCTGTGAGACCTGTAGCATGACTTGTTTTGTTTCCACAGTAAGTGAAGGTGGTGGGCGATGGGAGTGTACAGCAAAAAATCCCTGTGCAGTGGATGAATACGTGGTTACTCACCTGAAATAGTTCCCGAAAATAAACCTGGCTTCATCAGCTTTTTGAGTTAATGCTATTTCATTTTTAAAAATTATGAATCTACAGGCCATAAAACAAAAAAAAACACTAAAAATCAGTCTTCTTACTTTGGATAATGCTAGTTTCTACTATCATTCAACATGGTGTATGCTAAAGTGTTAGCATGGAGCCTCTATCACTCAACATAGTGTATGCTTAAGTGTTAGCATGGAGCCTACTATCACTCAACATAGGGCTTGTTCGGAACCGGATACTAACGTACTGCCTACTACATATTCAATATGTATGTACTGTATGTACTGCATACTGCCTACTAATTATGAAATTAAGTATGCAGACTGTTCACACTGTAGTATACAACCAAGTATCCCAGAATGCATTTCGCACTCGCCGGCAGCGATAGCGCGAATTTTAAAGCAGGATAAAAGCTGTTTTAATTTTGGCTCTACGACTGTTAATATGTCACTTTAGTAAGTTTTAATATTTTTTCAGGCGAGAAAGTAACCATGTAGATTCCCAATATGTGGTCAGTGTATCCAAATAACGCCTGTTTCTAAATCTGCTGCGACGTTTACGGAGATTTGAAGGTAAGGCCAGCGCGCCGCCGCGCACCCCCGCTCCCGCCCCCCGTTCCCGCCCCCTCGTCCCCCCCTTTGTTTTCCTACCTGTACCATAACGTCCTGTGCATCACATTCACTCGCCATCAGCATTTTAACATTTTACATTTTATTCATTTCATTTTACATTTTATCCAACCATGCCTCTTACCAGACGACGCAATCAGCTCGTCGTCTGCGGTACATGATTCAGCTGTACCTGATTTTTGGATTTCCCCCAGAAGTAAGTATTAGCACATTATCTAGTTTCGTCAGCTCACTAGCTCCCAGTATATTAATGTGATGTTAACAGTGAAAGTGAAAGTGAGAATCTTCTTACAATCTCTTGTAGCATCAGAAGACTGACAGACTAATGAATAAATTAATCTTTAAAGTGATAATTTAATCTTCATGCATCAAACACGTTTCTAAAAGTGAAAAAGGTATAATCAATATTAATAATTAGTAACAATAAATAAGTAACTAATAAGCAGAATAAATAGTAATCATAAATAATTTATTAGACAAATACATTATAATAAATAGTCAATCTAAATAATTTCATAAATAGGTTAATAAATAATTTCATAAATAAGCTAATAAATAATTTCATAAATAAGTTAATAAATAATTTCATAAATATCCTTTACAGGTTGTTGCAAGAGGGCCGTACTGCAGGGTAAATCCTCATGTTCCCCTGTTGCGCCTCTATTTCGGGGAAGGTGACCTCAGGAAGGACTTCCGTCTGTCAAGGCCAACACTGGAGAACCTGATCCGTCTGCTACAGGGGGACACCGACCGTGGATGGGGGAAGGCATCTGAGGTTCTCGTTTTTGTATACTGGTTGGCTAGTGGCACATCTTACAGGGTTGTGTCAGAGGCCTCAGCAGGGGTCAGCAAGGGCATCCAGGGCATATTTAGGAGGCTCATCCGCTTCCCCAACAGGGATGAGCTGGAGGAAATCGGGGCTGGGTTCCGGCAGCTGTCTGGTTCCCCAGCTTTCAGCAATGTGGCAGGGAGCATAGATGGGTGGCCATGTCCGCATCGTACCACGTGGACAGTTTGCGGCGGACTACTTCAACCGGAAGCTGTTCCACTCCATCCAGTTCCAAGCCGTCTGTGACCACAAGGGCCGCTTCCTGGATGTCCACGTGGGCTTCCCTGGTGCAGCCCCTTGTATGTGCACCAGCTGTACCCACCTCCAGGATGGTGCCTCATTGGTGATGGAGGGTATCCCTGCTTGGCTCAACCCATTTGCCTGATGACCCCATTCGGTGAGCCTGTCCGGAATGCTGTTGAGGGCAGGTACAACACAAGGCTGTCCAGGGCAAGGTGTGTGGTGGAGAGGGCATTTGGGGTGCTGAAGACCAGGTGGCGCGCCATCTTTTTGAAGGCCCTGGAGGTAAAGGTGGAGTTTGCATCAGAGGTCATCATCGACTGCCTTTTCCTCCACAACCTCTGCATTGGGAATGGGGACATTTTGGAGCCTGATGAAGGTGGTGATGGTGATGATGGGGATGACTGTGACGAAGGCGATGAGCCACTCCAACGGTCTGGGGACACCCTGAGGAACAGGCTGCAGTGTCTGCTCCAATTGACCGGATCCCTGTACTGCAGGAACATGATTACTGTTAAGTTTTCTTCTTTTGTTTTGTTTTTATTTATTTTAACCTTTACCCAGGGAGTTTCAGTTTCAAGTTCATTTAAATTAAAATTTTATCCAATCCTGGTGAATACATGTACATAGTTGTAATAAAGTAAAATTCAAGCTCCCAAATAACATGAGTTTTGTTTCATCTGTTCACTTCACCTCTTGTAGCGTGTCAAAACAATTTACTGTACAGTGCGCTAGCTAGAGACCTCTAGTGGATGGCACTCCCACCTGATACCTGATACCAACATTGATAAATAAAACACTGACACTGACTGTAATTTGTTTTTATTTTATTTCTTTTGCAAAAATGACTCAAGCATTGACATTAGTCTTTCCTCCCTGGCTTGGCTCACCCTCTCCCTCTCCTCTCTTTCTCGCCGTTCCTCCCTAGCTCTGCTGTTCATCCACTCTCTCCACTCTCTCTCCCTCCTCTCACTGTGCCTTCTCTCTTCTTCTCTCCTTTCTCTCTCCCTCTTCTCTTCCCTCTCCAGTGCCTCTCTCTCTTTCTTCTCCTCCCTTTCTTCCACTCTGCGTTCCTTCTCCTCCTCTCTCTCCTGAAACTCCCTAAGGAACGTGAGCCACTCCGACTCACGTCTCCTCTTAGGTGGAATGCTAGATTCCTGCTCCGGAGGAGAGACCACTGCTGCAGTGGTTGGTGCCATGGCTGAGGAGATGAGGTTTGGTGGGGTTATGGATGGTCTTTGCCCCATCCATGGCATCAAACCACTTCCAGTTTGCAGCAGTGGCCTCTCCTCCCTCAGTGCTCACACCCGTGCGAGGTGCCTTCAGTTCCTACAAAACAACATACACAAAGGTCATCTGATAATCATTATTTAGCTAAACTTTTCACCACTAGTCATATACTCTGTGATTAAATTAGGGGAACCAGGGGAAAAAATGGATATGGGATAAGCATAATGGACTGCACTGTTTTAACAAATTGTAGATATTACCCAGCACTGACTTTGCCTGATTATTTTGAAGAAAGATTCTTTTCTTTTGTGCTAAACATCAATACTGTAGTGCTTTTGATACTTCAACTCACCTTGTATTTTTGTTTGAGGTTCTCCCACTTCTTTTTGGCCCACCCAGGCTCGACCTTCCCCTCCAACCCATGCTCCTTGATGAACATCCTATACAAGCATAACATTGGTCAAATTGGCATACATTTTTGGCAGGGGATAAGCACTTATATGTGAACATCTACCAGCCACTGACAGATAAATGTTCAAATTCACCAGCCACTAAATAGTAAATCATTATATTGCTTCTCAAATCTACCACTAGCCACTTTCATATTTTACCAGCATTTGGCTGGTGCTACTTTCCCACCATTATGGTCATTGCAATGATCCCTTAAGACAAAACTAACTGGTCACCAGCAATATTGTACAATTATACATCTCAGGAGAGTAGAACAGTACCTTATAATGAGCCATGCACATGACAATTATAACACTTAAAACGTAACTTTCTAACTCAAAGCCTTTCACGGCAGCATTGCCCCTGCCGGTAAACTGGTCCTCATTTTTAGCCCTCCACCTGATCAGGCGCTCGGTGTCTTCATCAGAACAACGATACGGCGTTATTAATCACGGTTACGTTACTCATCACACGTCCACATTTACAGCTCAGTTGTAGTTAACTACGGTGTTATTAGCCAAATCGCTAACCTCTAACATTATGCTAAATTAGCATGTAGGCTAACGGGCTTGCAGGCCAGTCGAGCGGTACATACAATTCCAACAACAATAAAGATACGTTCATTATGAATATAAACCCCGACATTCAAATATTATTTGACCACATACAAGCTGTATTAGTTTGGTTACTCACATTTGTACGCGCTCTGTCGCTGGCTGGTGCCAGGACCGGCTGCCTCACAGTCCGCCATTCCGCAGTTCGAAGACACGCAATGCATTTTGGGGCGGTTGAGTATATCCAGTAAGCTCACGGCGCATACTCAGAAATTCTTGCTAATCTAGTATACATCCGGGCATTTCTCGCGTACACAAAATTCACATACTATGCAGTTGGAACGTACTACATACTCAATTTCACGTCACACTTAGTATGAATAGTACGTTAGTATGCGGTTAGTATCCGATTGCGAACACACTCATAGTGTATGCTAAAGTGTTAGTATGGAGCAACGGAACCACCAATCTACTGGGGACACATGAAGGTTTTGATATGAATGACCAAATGAAAGGCCAAAGTAAACAATGTATAAAGTCAAAAGTATTTTTTTTTTTTACATGCTCCATTAGTCCAATAATAATCAAACCAGGAGGCTCACAGGTCAAACCTATTAAGACTTCATCAGGTCCAAATTCAGTTTACCACAATGTCCTTCATATAGCTTAAGTGCGACAAGCAAGATTACCTCATTCAGGTTTCAATCATTTTCCAATATAATATGAACAGCAATAACATAACTCTGTACCATAGCTGCTCATGGTCTGTTGTGGTAAACAATCAGCTAAATACCAAGTGGTACATTTTTGATGTGGCATTCAAAGGAACATAAAAGTTGACTGCCCCTAATGATTCAATAAATGATCAGCAGTAAAGCCGCTGTTTGGTGACTCATTTAATTGGCCACAGGGACAATATCACAATTAGTTAGCAGCTGATGTCTTCATTGTCAACTCAAGGTTTATTAAACATCGTCGCTATTGGGCTGCACAACTGGCAATCTGTGGTCATAGTTGGATAAGCAGATTTCCTTTCCCTTGTACTCCTTTCTAATATCCATAAAAACATTAGAAATCAGCATTTGCATATTGGAGGGAGTTTATTAATTCATAACCTCTCACACGCTCTCAAACGAGGGAATAGAAGAGGACGGGTGACAAGAGCTAACAAGTCAGACGGAGGAGAAAAAGGAATGGGTTTTCAAAGGATGGAGAGATGGAACAAGGCAGTAAAAGAAGTGCCGGGCAAACTTCTTTTATAGATAAGAGAGACTACTCTACCAATAGATAACAGAGGGGGGACGGAGTGAGTGGGGGAGTAAAAGCTACTATATTTGGAAGGAGAGAATGGCTTTCAATGGATTTAAGAATATGGGGCTTTATAACCCAAACCGTTGCCAATGTTAAAGAAAGTGCCAGCCATCTGCCACTTGAACTCGGGGTAGATATTATCAAAAAAAAAGAAGGACTAAAAGTCATATAAGCTACAGATAAAAAATTAAACGCTCCAGCTAGAAAAGGTCCGGGAGCTCGGGCTCAATCAATAATTCTCAAAGGATTAACAAAGTCATAACTGGTGGGTTTCTCCCCCCCCCCTCCTCCTCCCTTCCGAAAAAGAAGTTCAAAGCCCCAAGTGGTTTTGAAAACGTGTCATTTACTTTCCCTCTCTATCTTTTCCCGGATGGACGGAGCGCTCCATCCCGCCTGTCACTCATTTGACGCCTCCGTCAACAGATTATGAAGCGGGGTCTGGAGGAAGGTGACGGGGTGGGGGTGGGGGGGGGGTGGGTTGATATGACCGCCGTGACCTCCGCAGATTGCCTCGCAAAGCGTCGCATTTGCAAAAGGGGCCCCCGGACGAGGAGGGGTGGGGCGAGACTTCCGGCGGGCCCCATTCATTAAGAGCGATGTGTCCCCCCCCCCCCCCCCTCCGTGATGGGGCCTCCATCTTTTTTTTTTCTCTGCCTGTCGACGGCCCTGTGTGTGTGTGTGTGTGCGCAGGTGGCGTGCGGGCGTAACGCGAAATGAACAATCAAAAAGAGATCAGAGCAGGTGATATTCCTTTGCCTGGGCCCCTTTTTTCTCTCCGAATGTCAGCCCACGGTAATTCCTTTGCATATATCAAGTGATCTGCACTGTGTAAGTGTCTATCATAGCCGGGGACTCTTTTTTTTTTTTTTTTTAGTGATACATCATCCGTGGCATATGCAGCACTTCATACAGAGGCTAGCTTTTGAACGCGGGACATGAATAGAAGGACATCCGAAGAGATTGTCATTCGGCAGAGATTCTATTAAAGTGTGTGTGTGTGTGTAGCGGTTTGACTAGGTGAAAGAAGGTTATCCAGAGTGCCAGCCAGAACAGAGTGTGTGTGTGTGTGTGTGTGTTGGGGGGGGGGAAAGGGAATCGAAAAGACTCAAACAAAGAATAAGAAAGCAAGTCCAATTCTCTCTTCATTGCATTAGCGCTCACCCAGATGGTGTCGCCTACTGATATATAGGATCTTTGCAACAACGTGCTGAAATCTGACAAACACTGCAGGACAACATCTTATTAGAGCATGAGGCTTATAGCACCTTATTTGGCATAATCAAGGCAGTTGCATTCGGTGTTAATTACATGTTCCAATTACGGGCATTTCCATTGTCTTTCGGGGGAGAGAGAGCCATTAGCTCGTCTGATGTGTGACCTGTTGCGCACTTCGAAAGCTCCCAATTAACGGGAGAAATATCCAGCTTCGATTCGACAGTATTTGTCAAGTTGTTTACGAGCTCTCACAAGTTTATTCCACCGGTGCGTGAACACGGGATAAAAATAAGTTGATAATAAGGCTTTGTTGGGTTTTAGAGAAGCGGGTCGGGGGGTGGCGGTTGAGAAAGTTGGAGTTCAGGTTCCACTCCATGAAAAAAGACGGATGGATGGCGGGTAGGGTGATAGTGGACCCACCGCCGACCCAGGAAGACATCACTCATCAGCTGACCGAGAGGACCGGCGGCACCAGCCTATCTATCTATTGATTAAAGATTGTAGTCTCCTCTCTACTCCCCCCCCCCACCCAAAAAAAAAACAATTTCCCCACAGCAAGGTCATCGAGTCACAGAGTATACGAACGTCATACATTTGGTTTGTGATGAGACATTAAAAAGGGAAGAAACTGGCGAGTCAGGGGAAAATTGTATTGAGTCTTTCGGAGAGGGGGGGGGGTAGCGGCATTGAAATTTATAAGCGTGAAAATGAGGGGGAGGAGGGGGGGTAATACAGTGTGTGTGAGAGAGAGGGGGAGGGCCGGGTGCCAACGCCGCGCCGGGTTAACGCCTGCATCTATAAAAGGAAACCAAACTATATCTTTGGAGATTAGGTTTTCAGATTGTTATTTTTCTGAGGTGGGTGAAAGTTGTGTGCGTATTGATATTCAAGTCGATTTTTTTTTTCCCCACTTCAGAGACAAAAAGCGGTGCAATACTCCGGAGCGGGTGAAGTATGCCCACTCCAAAAAACCCGCCCGCTAATGCCCGCGCCTGGGTATAAGTCTGCGGTCGAGGCTCATCCGCAATGCAATGTGGCATTTACATTGCAGACATCACTGACACTAATCCACAACAAACGTACATTAGTGTCCTTCTGAAGGACACACTGGATGATGTTACTGTCGCAGGGATCAAATGTGACGAATCAGTTCCAGGTTTCAGTCTCTCTTTAAAAAAAAAAAAAAAAAAAATCCACACTCAGATCTCCTTCCACTGTTAGATATCATCAAATCTGTGATGTTCAATGCATTCCAGGAGTTATCCTGTGATGTCATTTACTTTTTGTCGTCCCCGCTTTCCCTCGACCTGTCTCGTCTGCTTCGGTTAGTGATTGCCTACATTTCCCAGAATGCCTTGCGAGAACAACCCCCCCCCCCCAGAGAAGGGGCGTGAACTTGTCGCCCCTTACTCAAAACACTTGTGGCTGCATTGCATTCTGGTCTATTGAAGCTTCTGTCGGTGGAGAGATCTCTGCAGGTGGATTTCTCCCTGTCTAACACCGGTGCAAAACGGTGAGTCGAGAAAGAAGCTCTTTGATTCTTGAGGGACTGAGGGACTGACACCCAAACCTGACCTTTACTGTTGAGATTTTAGATAGCTGGAACATTTTCTGCTATCAAGATCCACTGTAGCGGCGCTGGAAGTATCTGGACCTGATGTCACCTTGTCTACTTTTGGCCAATTATTCAATCGAAGAAGAAAAACACACCACTAAACAACAAAATGGACCCAGGAATGCAAGGTACATCACCAGTGGCTGCTTTAGGGTGGATTTTCCCTTGAAAGCGACCTAGAAACACTGTGATAGAAGCTTCTCATTGACGTTAGCAGGGTGGCTGGATTTAATGGCATGTTGAATTCAGACATTTACTTCAATTTTACTTTTGAGAGATAGAGACAGGGAGCCAATACAAAACCTGGCCCTTCTTCCTTTGTGATGAGTCATTTCAGCGTGGTAAGCGGCTGTGGATAGCCTGGCTGAACGCGTCCATCTATTTTTTTTCCCTTTGACACAATGGGACTGATTAAAAAGACAAAATTGATAGCCACCGGCCATGTGCTAATTCTCTGCTCTCTAACAGTGAGAAGAATTTCTGCCACTACAGCTGACCTTCTTTGATGCAATTGCGCACACGTGCACACACACACACTCACACAACCCACGGCAAGACAATCTCTAGTGGACCCTCAGTAGGTAAGTCCATTTATTTGGCCAAATAGATCCTGAAAAACCCTTCATATCGCGCTTGTGTAATGGCTGTGCCTTAGAAAATGGTCTTTATGGAATAATACTGCATGACTTCACACAGAAAAATTGTATCATTTAGCTCCTGTCGGCTGTCCTTATGATCAATGATCGCTCCTTGATGAAATAAAAATCACCAGTTCAGTCGCAGCACACCGGTAACAGCCCAGCTGAATGGTGTCGCACTTAGGAACATTTGTTTAAACTGCTAATGATGCTCCAGCACAAATTGAAATGCAGTGGCAACGGTGACAGAACTCTGATGCTAAATCTGTCTAATTGGATTGGCAAACCCAATTATTTGTCTTGGTGCAACAGATCTTGATTAAAAAAAAAAAAAAAAGAAGAAGAAGAAGAATTCAAGCAGTTTAAAAAAACGAAACTTCTTTTTTACTGAAGATTGAAAGTTGCCATTAGTATTTCATAGAGAATAGCAACACAAAGCATTGCCCACATTTCAAGGTCCGGGGGAAATTGAGTGGAATTGATGTTATCCTGCCCTTTCGTGCCAGTGCAGCCTTGAAAGCATTGTGTATCAAACACAACACCCTTGCTCTTATTGTGAATCTGCCAAGTTCTCAACATAAAAGACACAAAATATGAAGACAGGCAACACCCCAGCCACCTATAGATTGGACAAATAGCCAATGTAGAGTCCAAGGGGAGAATATTTCCTCCAGCTTTCCTTTGTGAATGTGTAATGGCTGAACTCAATGAATGCAACATGAGCATGGCCACAGACTCCCGGAAAAGAATAATGGCAGTCGCATTTACAAGTTTCATGTTGTTAGGCTTGAGATAAACTATTTCACTTTATGTAGTGCCTTGGTCATTAATCTTGGTGGATTGCACAGACAGTGCCTTCCCCTTCCATTTTATTTATCAGAGCTTCACACAGAAGCCTCGTTTCCCCCACCAAGTATTAACCTTAAGCACGGCGGTGCTCTACTTCCTTGCCTTCAACTGCACTGTTCGTTTTAGGGTCACACTTATCCTCATTGTAAATACCAGGATATAGTAGGCTACATCTCTGAGAGGGAATACAACGAGGAGGCCGATGACAGACCATTGACTCCCACCGTTAGATTTCACCATTCACCATACGGCCTCCGAGAATATCTTGTAATTCCGTATGCGACTGTCGGTAATGCGATTCTGCGGCGGCTTTTGCTTTGCAGGGAAATCAGTTGCAGTCCCGCATAATCAGATTTCTCCTCCATAACCTCGGCGCAGATCTGCGAACGTTGATAACCCCAATGAGCTCTGATGCATGGGTCTGTCTCATAATATGGGATCCATGAGTTTATCTCCTTGCTGTTAATGTAGGTTGCAATACTTAACAACCGGGAACCCCGGACTTAATCTCTGCAGGCCTGCACAAGGAATCTAAAATCGTGATATTGACTTTGGGGTATTATAAAAGACTGCGTTGAGTGGATGTGACATGAAGAAACTGACTGATCAAACTGAGCTCATTCATCGCCGTCACAATCCAATTGTGCAGCTGAGATACTTGGGAGATCCACTGCACGCACCTGTAATCCTCCAGATAGTATCAATCACAGTGAGCTGCAGCAGTCGGTTCTCAAACATGACATTTTCTTATATAAAGTAAAGCCAGACATTGTTGGGATTTTCAGCTCATAGTGTTGTGTTTATTACCAGACCCTGTTCACAGTGGTAATGGTGGTGATGGTTGTCATTTTCTGGCCATGCTGCAAAACAAGAACCCAACATAGTTTTCTCCTATAAAAGCAGATTTAAAGCTGAAACTTCACCCTGAACTACCACTACTACTGCAATTCCCAGAGATCACTTGTCAGTCAAAATGTGTCCAGTAGTGCGATGTCTTTCTCCTTGGATTTTCTGTTGATGCAGTTTGAGTTTCTCTTTTCTTTGTCTGTTCAGCCATGGTGGCTATCACTGCTCATGAGAACTACCCAGTTCTTCTTCTGTTTATTCCAAACAAACTGGAAACGTCCTATTCAAAGATTCCAGTTCGGCTTTCAACACCATCATCCCACTCTTCCCACTTTTTAATAAACTGCCAGACATGAACATTGACTCAGCCATATTCCACTGGATATGGAGCTTTTTGTGTAATAGACAACAAATGGTGAAGGTTAACTACCTTATATCACATCCTCTGACCCTCAGCACAGGCACTCCTCAAGGCTGTGTGCTCTTTCCTTGGCTTTTCTCATTGGACACTAACCACTTCGTATCTAAAGATAGCTCTGTTAAGATCTTCAAATACGCAGACGATACCACCATAGTAGGCCTCATCTCTGAGAGAGGAGGCCCAAGCAGTTGCATGGTGTGGCAACAACTTAACTCAACGAAGACCCGGGAACTCTTCATTCAGATTCATGCCAAACTCCAAAACCACCATACACATCAACTGTGAACCCATCACCGTAACTGAGTAATTTGAATTCCTTGGCACGTACATCAGCAACTCCCTCAGCCCTCAACAATGTCTAGCCATCATTAAGAGCCTTCTCACCTCATCCATAACAGTCTGCAACGGCAAATAGCTACAGCAGAGCGTCAGCATGGCAACCAAAATCATTGGCACCCCCTTTGAATCAGTATACATCCAACGAACCATTAAGCGAGCAAAGAAGATCACTTCTTACCCCTCACATCCAGCTCACCACCTTTTCTAGCTCTTGCCCTCTGGGAGGTGCAACAGGTCACTTTCCACCAAAACATCCCACTTTAAGAAAAGACCTTTAGTGATAGTGTTTTATGTCAGCTGTTGCAAAGACGACTTACTGCACTCCCCCTCCAAATGACAGAGAGAAGACAAACAGGCCTATGTACTGTATATCTAAGAGGTGACGTGAAACTGCCATAAGGCAAATTGAATAATGGGACTTGAATAAACTTGTGTAAGGATGTGAGTTATTTTTCCCCCGGCACAGCACCTGTTCATCAGGAGCCAAATTCAGGTCAGTCAGTCAAACAACGCTCTCTCTCCTCATATTAAGTGATGCTCGCTTGACCGGTGTAAGGTATAGCTTTGCAAGTGCAGTGGCTAATCTATATGTGGCAGACAATATTTTTGCTGGCAAATATTTTAGTTACAACTAGATTGAGCTGGCAGAGCAGTTTTTATGTGTGCAATAGAATTTATTAAGTTTGTGCAATGCTAACGAAACATTTTGGCTAACAGGTTACTGCTACTGAAAGACAGCTATTGGAGCATAGCTGCATAGTAGAGTGGATCTCTTCTTCTTGAGAATATATTGGTAAATGATGTGGTTATCCAGATTTTTCCAGAACTGTAGTAACTTCAACTACAGAAACAGTTGATGCACACACTGGACAGCATCTGTACGTGTTTATGTATTTGTTCACTTACAAAAAAGTGAGGAGCGAGGCAGTCACTCACATTTGTCTCATTTTTCTACAGCCATTAGGCCTATATTAGGCTATCAAAACTAATTTGAGAATGATATACTGAGGCAAATATTGCACAACCATATGCCCAAACCTCAACCTGAAATAGAGATGGAAAAAACATGATAAATCGAAGACGTAGCCATTTCTGACTTAGCTGCTTGGGGTCAGAAAGTGGAAACATAGCGGTGGCGGAGGTGGAGGTGAGGGGGAAGGAACATCTGTGCGGTCCTTTTATTATGAGCCAGCGGGCAGATCTGTCCTGGTGGAGGCCAGGCAGCTGCTTTCGGAGAGAGGAGAGGTGTCCTGTCAGCTGAAAGTCAATGCTCGGCCAAGTGGAGGAGGAGAACGCCGCCTGATTGACAAAACCTTCCTCCAAGGTCGCCGCGGGGTTGGGGCGCCAAAGCAAGTGAGTAATCGCCCCCTGGCCGCTTTCTTATTCCGGTCGACCAGCGGTGGGCTGCGGGGTAATCTCCATGCTAGTGTTGAGTGTAACCATGACAGACACGTTCTGCTATTGAAAATCACCTTGGGAACAGTCAACATGTGAAAAATCATAGCGCTTCCACCCGGCCGGCGTTTGACGGACAGCCCCGAGGTTTGCACGACATGGAGGTTCAATGCCGATCCGAACAAGCATTTTTTTTTATAAAATTCATATCAAAACAGCTTTGGAAAGTGTTTTGAACTGATATCAGGGAGATATTTATGTCCTGAGTCCACAAAGCGATGCAGGCAGCAGATATGGACGACTACGAATATCGTCTCAACTTTTATTTCCACGTCGGATCAGCATCTATCCAACGTCAAAATGTTTGCTTGCATGAAATCGCAAATGTAGCCCACGGTTCAGTAAGCATTTGAACAGATCATCAATGCCTTTAACTGGGAAACATGACACGCTGCAGGTCCCCCGAAGCTCCGACATCAAAAGCCTTCCCGATCGATAAATTACCTCCGCCTTGACACCTTCCGGAATCCAGGTGCACTTTCCATACACCATTTGCTTCCCGGTCAAATGAGACAATCAATTTCACACCCCTGCATGTTTTATACGTCTAATAAAAACCCCGGCCCTGTCAACTAGGCGTGGAATATTTAAGAGTTTAATTCATACGGCTGCTAGTGTATCGAGCCGGGCGGCGGTTGAAACCCAGGAGGGGCCAGTTGGCAGAAAGGTCAGGTATCAGCTACTCTGACCACGCCAAATGTCAGCAAGACAATCTGATCATTTGCGACCCCGGGGTGAGGAGAAAATCAAAAGGGGCTATATGCGGGATCTGTAAAAGACCCAGTGCAAAATGTCAGACAAATATGTGCTGGGATGAAGTGAGATGTCAGTCAGGGATCAATGTCAGTATTCAGAGAGCACACACTTTAGCCCGCCGCACAGAATATGACTACAGTAGAGCCGACTGTAACTGGGTCACACCTGATAAAACGAGCGCTGATGATGCATGCGTTGAGGTAATGATAAGTGAATGATTTTACATTTTAATTTAGGTTATCTAGACGACAGTGAGACATCGCGTCCCTTTGAAGCTGTGACCGCATTTAATCGATTTAGACGGAATGTGTTGTAAACTAAAACACAATTGGAATATTTCGAAAACGGCCCTCCTCATTAAAATTCAAAAACGAATGCTGACTGTCCATCTCAATGTCACACGGGGTGTGATGACAGACTGCGAGATATTCTTGCCTTCTTTTTTCCTTCTTTTTTTTTTTTTTTTTTTTTTTTTTAGAAACCAATTAAAAAACGGAGCTGAGGAAAATCAGAGGCGAATAAATCATTTGAAAAATCCCATTAGAACAGACATAGAGGACTCAGCTGTGTTTTTAAAAGCCAAAAGGGTCAAAGAAAAAAAATTAATAGGCTTCATAGGTAGAAATAAATAGACTGGGGAACGGTGTCTCTGATGGGAAATGAGTTTTAATAAAAAGCAGTCCGTTTTCTTCACAGTGGGGTAGACAGCATACAGAACACGCCGGTATCATCGGCTCCTTTTTGCCTCGCGGGCGCGGAGCCCCGGCTCGCTGAAACAATCAGCTCGGAGGCAAAGCACTAAAACAACCCAACCTTGCAGCAAAATGTGGCTTCCCTGGCTCTAGGTCAGATGATCCAATCGCAAAACATGAATAACCTCGGCGGAGAAAGCAATTATCCTGCAGCCTAGACAAAAGGGGCCGGGGCACAGACACCTCCAGGGCCAGAGTGGCAGCGCTGGGCCACCGCTGTCCGCCATACGATACAATTTAATACCCTATGTGCATTGCTGTTTAATCATAGGGAAACAGGGGCAAAATCAGGGCGCTTCCGTATAGAATTCCCAATGTTTAAAGTGATAATCTGTGACATTTTCATATAAATGTCCGTTTCGCTACTCGTTATCTACCAAGCTGTAGCCAGTTCAAGAAAGCTTTCTGTCCTAAATACCCAGCGCCTGTTGGCTCTTTCCCGGGAAAAACCCTCTGGCGCACAGGAAGTGATGAATTTTACATTTCTTGGTTTGTTTGGAATAAGTAGAAGAAGAAGAACTGTAGTTAGCATGAGCAGCGATAGCCACCGTGGCCGAACAGACAAAGAAAAGAGAAACTCAAAACTGCATCAACAGACAATCCAAGGGAAAAAAAAGACGCCACAGTCCCGCCCACACTGTTTGATTGACAGGTGATCTCTGGGAAGAGCAGTGCAGAAACACCACAGCAATGAGCGCTGAGCAACAAAGATGGAGACAAAATAAAAACACAAAAACACAAGGATCTCGCGGATTACCACTTTAAGGTTTAGGTTTAGGGTGAAGTTTCAGCTTTAAATCTTCTTATGTAGGAGGAAACTACGTATTGAACCATTTCCATGTTCATTCTGTAATTGGGCAATGCAGCAGATGAAGTTACATTCGCAAATGTTATTGCGGAACACTTGAATATAAGAGCCTGTCTGCGTGACCCTTTGGTGAGGCTGCTCGGCCGTATAAAGTACAGAAGGAAAGTCAATTTAGAGCCTCTCCAGTAAAAACGGTAGTAAATCTTACACTTAATTAAAAGGACCTCAATTTACTGCTCTTATCTTAGGTAATCATGTTAACCAATAGGGGTGCTAAAAACTCATTAGGAGTATGGATTTTAATTAGCAACCTTGTAGATGCAACATAAAATATCGCCCCTCGAACAGTAGTCCTTCAGTAAATGGGGATTTCCAAGCCGTGCGGTTGTTTTGAAAGATAATTATTAGCTAATCAAGTCAATTCTTTTCCTTTCCCGGTGTTTTCCTTTTACGCTTGTGACTGTACACCTTTAATATATTACCGCACCTTTAAACCACTGGTGAAAGCTGACCTTTTCTGTTTTAAAGTACCTGCTGCTGGATGGGAATAGAAAGTTCCGCACAAACAAATTTCGCGGTCCTCGCGGCAGCAAGTGTCTCGGTTCTGAATTTAAACGAACTCGATCGCTCATTACAGGTAGAATGCTTTATGCGGCTCACTTAGATTCTGTGTTAAATACTGTGAGATGGATGTGGAGATTATCTAGACAGTTGTTTCATCTGAATTTATATAGCTGACAGCCACTGGATATAATATTCCCTATAATTTATGAACCCCCGCTATATTACATTGTTGCAGAGGATTGTTCTGTTACAGTGCTGTGCTTGTGTGTCGACACTATGAGGTGATGGTAAGAGCGAGTGGTGGAAACAGTACTAGAATGTCCTACGTAAGAGTATGTATTGTTGATATTTTACTTAAGTAGAAGTAAAGGTACTGGTGTAAAAATGTACTTAATACTGAGTAGGATTTTGCTGCTTGTGGCTTGTAAACACAACTTTCAAAGTTGACCCCTCCTCCTTGCAGTTGCCAGAACGGTAAAAACCAGTAAAAAAGTACAGCAAGGCAAAACGGCAAGCAGACGAGGCTCGTTCCAAAACCAGAGTGAATCTGGGGTTGGCTTTCACCCGTGGGAGGGTATTTAAAGGGAGGATGGAGATGAAGAGCGAGGCGGAGTTGGCCTGCCCAGAAACGCCCAGAAACGTCCTGAACATTCAGAAATCAGAAAACCCAGGCAGAAGGCAGACTCTCTGCAGACACACACTGTCACACACTACCAATGGATCATAATAAATGACTGAGCAGGATAAGTTTTTGTATGAGTTTATGCTGTTTCAAAGGGGGGAAATCCTGCTCAGTATGCCTTTAAGTAAAAGTCAAAAGTAGCCCCTTTAAAATATATTCAGAGTAAAAGTTACTGAGTTAGAAAAGAGAACATTGCTACACGTGATATTTTCCATGCAACTCCAAAAGGACGAGAGGACAGAGTTCAAACTAGATACTTTTAATTTGAAAATTGGCAAATTTGGAAATTAGCAAAATAAAGTGCACAGAGTAAAGACAGATGCTCTTCTTTGCTGACTGACCGTTCACTGTGAATGGCTCCATAATTGGCCAATTTTACGATTGTCCGGTTTTTGTTGCTTATGGAGAGACACAAAATTTGTAATCTGTAATGGATGTGATTTGAAAATGTAGTGAAGTACAATACTTCAGTAAAAAGGTACTTTAGTAAAAGTAAAATGACTGACTGTAAAAAAAAATACTCAAGCCTACTCAAGCTACTCAATTACAATAATGTGAGTAAATGTAATTAGTTACTTCCACCCTTGGTAATAGCAGTAGTGCAAGTAGTAGTAGTAGTTGTAGTTATTAGTGAAACTAGTGAATCCATCCAGTATGTGTCTCTTATTAGTTTGCTGATACATACGGCCTATATTGGCCTTTTTACTAAATATCAGGTATGAGCCCACCCATGCCATACACCAGTGATATGATGGAGGTTCCTCTCTTACCACAGCTACATAAAAACACAAAAAAAACATTGATTTGAATGTAATTCAATAATATTTCAATTATATTCTTCATTTAAAGATAGTCATCTATACCTCGCTCGACCCCAGTATCTATGCTACAAGGCGTGTGTGCGAACATCGCCGGCCGATCCAGCTGAAGGCGAGCCGATAAGTGCGGAGGTGTTTTACTTCCCTCCGAGGTCGAAATTAAAGGTGATATCAAAAGGTCAGGGAGAAATCTCGGATCGAGAGAGGAAACGGCAACTGGAGGAGGAGGAGGGTGAAGGTGGCAGCTGTGTGTGTGTGTGTGTGTGGGGGAGGGTGGGGGCCATGGGAGGAAACTGCCCAAGATGATACCCAAGAAGTCTCCCAGTTAACTTGCGGGGAGGAAAACGGCAGTCTATCCATTACTTTGCTCTGAGTACCTGTATGGAGCCCCGCGCACAGCAATAATCAATTGTTTCAACCGCGGTGCTGCTGCGGACAGCATAAAATCCAGCCAATGACGCGGCGAGGCGCTGCCGAGGTTGAGTGGGATCAGGTCTGCAGTGGCGGGGGCAGGGGGGGGGGGGGAGAGAGAAGGAAACATTGTGCTGCAGGCCTGTACTGTATGTTAGAGATGCACAGGCGCAGGGGAAAAAAAAAAGTATCCCTGCCGAGGCTTTTGAAAATGAAATCCTAAACTATCGAAGAAGAAAAACGGTCCACGCTCAAAAAAAAAAGAAAACGTTTAGGCTCGCCTCTTTTCCATATTTTTAATTCTGTCATCAGGGGGGGGGGGGGGGGGGGGAGCATCCAAAACGCAGACTTCTCATTTTTCAGCCTTCCCCAGTGTGCAGCCTCTTCTTCTTCTACTGTCGTATTTGATTCCGAAACACCCGACACAGGCTTTCCAACTGGGTGAACGTATTTTTTATTTTTTCTCTCACTCTAAAGCCCTATTCACACAACACTAGTATTATGAAGGGAGCTCATGTAATTAAAGAATTACCCCCCCCCCCAACCTCTACCTTTTTTGAAACGCCTCTGCATAAGATAATGGGATTCGCTGGAAAAAATCACTGATGCGGTTGTGTAACGTCAAGAGTTTACAATACAATTACAGAGAGTTCAGTTCGCACGGGATTAGCGTTATCAGGGGGACCTCTGTCTCCACCAAAGTGTAATTTGTGGTAATTTTTGCTTTACAAAGCACAGATTGGCATGGAATTAAAATCACCAATAATCTCTGCCATTGTTACAAATCACCGGACGTCCCCAGGTAAGATTAGTTCCGTTGAAACTATCAAAAGCTCTCAAGGATTAACCTGTACTTGACATTTTCTATCCTGCACAATAATGAAAATCATACAAAATATCAATTATTTCAATCCGTCAATCTTCCTTAATGGACTCGCACTTAATATTCTTCTGTCCCAATCTAGGCAAAGGCTTCAAAAAGAGACTTACTTATTGGTATAATCATTATGATCTGTGTTTTTTTTTTTTTTTTTTTTTTAAACTAGGCATAATTCTTCCATCAATAGCATCTGATTACAGATAGTTTGTCATGCTTTTTCACTGAAGTGACAATTGATTAAGTCGAAACCTCTCTACAGCCTTCGCCTCAACACTTGAAATCAGCCCGCCGAGGCACATGGAGACATCTTGAAATGTTCTCTCTGGCTGATCTCAGCCGCTCTTTGCCTAATCGGCAAGTTTCGTTCCAAAATAAGATATCATACATAAAGAAAAACAAAGGCAACATTGCAACATGACAAAGGCAACATGACATCCTTAGCTGGGATAATCTAATGAAATACACTGACACCTGCCTGATGTTTAAGATCCTAAATGGCAAGGCTCCTCCACCACTTAGTACTTTCATTAAGCAGAAAACATCAAACAACAGATCTACAAGATCTGCTCTGAGAGGGGATTGTGTAATCCCTTTCAGGTCCAGCTCCTTCAGCCAATCATGCTTTTCTGTAAGAGCTTCTCAATTGTGGAACTCCCTACCAACTGAAATAAGAAACTGTACCACCTACAACACCTTCACACAAAGTCTCAAGGCCTGGCTTTTGAAAAGTCAGACATGTGAACATTTCGACTCCACTTAGTACATTGCTCATTTAATGATTATCATTGTTATTATTGGCTAACCTGCTGCTAACTTGTCCCTAACTTGTATATGTTATATCGCAAATGCAACAAAAGGGCCCAAAGTGATGCATTTTTTGCAAATTAACTATTTCAAGCCATAGATATCCACCAATTGTTCACAGTGACACCTAGTCTTACAAACTGAATATAGGTTTCAAAGTAAAACTCACTATGGAATATTAATGTGAAGTGGCTAGCTTTCTTGACACCTTTGTTTATATAATGTACAATTTTTGAAAATATTGTATACTGTACAGCGCTGGAATGACACCCTTCATTTACAGTCAATACATTTCCAAATGTCCTCTGTACTGCTGTTGGAAACTAGTGGAGCATGCGCGATAAAACTTGTATGAATAAAGAGTCATTATATTAAGGGTTTGTGTGTTACAGTACAAATAAACCCTGAACTCTTTCTTTATCTATTGCTGATATAACACAATAGTGATTCAACCTAAACCCAGTTCATGAAGGCTTTTTCATTTACTGTTCTAAACACCTGGTGTCTGGTCGCTCTTTCCCGGGAAAAAATCCTCTGCTGTACAGGAAGTGATGCGTTTTACGTGTCCGGTTTGGAGTAAACAGAAGAAGAGGAACTGGGTAGTTAGCATGAGCGGCGATAGCTACCATGGCTGAACAGACAAAGAAAAGAGAAACTCAAACTGCATCAACAGATAAGAAAAGGAAAGGAAAAAGACGTCACAGTACTGGACCCACTGTTTGATTGACAGGTGATCTGTGGGAAGAGCAGTGCAGAAACACCACAGCAATGAGCGCTGAGCAACAAAGATGGAGACCAAATAAAACAAACAAAACAAACACGGATGCATTACCGCTTTAACTAAACAATATCCTACAATGCGTTATCTCCATTAGCTTTGTTCATGCCGACCGGAGCTGTTTGGTTTAGTTTGCTTCATTTTTGTTTTGTCTCATATGTGTCTCCACTGATTTGCCAGACAGCCAGAGAACAATAGGACTTGAAAATAATAAGCGCATCTCATGCACCTCGTATTTAGTTATTATATTTAGACAGAGGGAACAGCGACACAAACAACCCACAAACGACAGTTCCATTGTTATTCCTCACCTAATTGCTGATTTTGCGAGACAGATTTCACTTTAATACCGCTAACTATTGTCTGTGCAGTGCTGTGCAAAACCTTTTGCAGATATACAGGAAACATTATATTTAGGATCAATCGCCATTAATCTTTTATGACTGAACTTTGGCCAGGTCCGGGCCGGGTCGGGGGAACTCTGCCAGGCGGGGCCGCGGCGAGGCTAAAAAAAACCCTGCACAATGTAGACAAGGCATGAAAGAAAACAAGCTAATCTGAGGTTTCAGTCACTTCATCTTTTTCTCTGACACTACAATAAAATCCTATTCAGGTCGCTTTTGTGATGAATGGTAAGGAATTCATTGTGCGGAGCTCGGTGCGTTGGCACAGCGTGTGGGGAGGTAGCATTACATCAGTCACCGCTGAGGCTGCCGCTTGATAATAGCGCTCGGTGATCATCAACCGCTGCCTGATAAGCTCCAGGGTGAATTAAGAAGGAGAGGAGTAAGTTGTTTTACTTATTCATTTGTTTGACTGCATTGCCTGTAGCGCTGACTTTGCACATGCAGCAAGTCCCACCTTAGAAGGGACATCTGAGAGTCTCCATTTCAAACAAGGCCCTAACTAGCATTTTCATCTAGTGTCTTTGGCTTGCGGCCCGATTCGAATAGCATCATGTGATCCTTGCTGGTAAAGGACTGAAAAATGTTGAGCAGTTTTTTCAAGCAGGAACAGATTATAGCTCCATTAGTCTCTGGCACTCTGGTCATTCTTGTGCAGTATGTTTATGGCAGTGATAGTCTACATAGTTTGTCTTGCCTTGACCTTTGGCTGTATGAGAGGTCTTGTTGTCCTCGTATCATCCGCCTCAGTAAATGCTGCGAAACGGAATTTGTCAATATGGCTCTGCACCAATGACACCAAGAGAAATTCCCATAAAAAAAAAAAAATGTCCCCCCGATGCCACTGGTTATTTATACTTTTAGATTTTTCATTTTACCGTTTTATTTTTTTAATTTTTTTTTAGTTTAGTTAGTTTAGTTTTTATTTTGTTTCACTTTTAGTTGTATTTTTGGTAGGGGTGGTATTTTTTAAAGGTATATTGATATAAGTTAATAACAGGTATTTTGTATATGTTTGCAACAGATATTGTGTGACACAAACAATGAATCATCAATTACTTTTTTGAATTCATTTGCATGTATTTCTCAATTAGCATTCACTAAAAATAGCCAAAAATGTATTCTCTTTTTTACCCTGAACATAAACAAAAAGACAAAAACAAAAAAAAATTCACATATATTCCTTTTTTTTTTTTTTTTTTAATTAGTTCGACAAGTAGACACGATAGTTTTAGTTCCGTTTTAGTTTTTTCTCAAAGTCTAGTTTTTATTATTATTTCAGTGTACCAGAATTTAACTCCAAGGTTTCGTCTTGGTTTTAAATTTGTGTACAATAATAACGTTGACTGAGAGAAATGGTGCATCTCACCACTGCGTTCCAGCATTTTCCAAATTATAGCCTTCTGGTTGGCCCAAGAGGGGCGTTACAGCACTTGTTCGTTCACCCATGTATCACGTGTGACATCTCAGACACCACTGATCCAATTTTTAATTTAATAATGGATTTATTTTTTCAGGTTTGTGAGGTAATTACAAAGAGACAAATGACATTTAACAAAAAGAGGGGGAAAAAAATCTTCCAGTTTGTCTGAGAAAGAAAGAATGACATCCTTGGGGAAATGAGCTCACCACTGTGTTTCAGCATTTTGAAAATTGCACAAGATACCCCCTTGCACTACAACTGCAGGTCAAAACACAGTGACACATTCTTTTCAGATTGTCTCAGAAGGGGTTGCATCATTCGTGGGGGAACGACACCATTTACCGTGCCTTTTTCCCCACATCTGCTCATCTGTGCTCTTGACTACAACTCCTATATGTGCCAAAGTCATTCTGGCACACAGAGGCAACATCATCATGTCGCACGCTTGCGAGAGGCGCCTTGGGAAAAAAGGTTGTTAAGAACGCTGAGTTCCAGTCAGTCTATAGGGTGTGCAGCTCTAATCTCTCTGTGGCAAGAGACGCTGGAACTCTTCCATGGTAATCACGCGCTGGCAGCCCATCGAACATAGATTGCCATGTCAGATAGGATTAAAGATAGCATCAGTTTTGATTGATATGTTTGCGGATGTGTTTGATGGATGCTGATGTGACAGAAAGGGTATGACGACCTCTTACACAACCAGTCGTTCCGGGCAAAGAGAAATCAGATCGGTCAAAGACGCGGCGCTTCCGAACGTGCCGATGAGCCGCGCTTCATGAAAAATGGATAAGGTTGCCAACCTAATTTCACAACAGCACTATAGTTAGCGATGGCCCCTGGTTTTATTCTTATGCGTGTGCAGCACTTTGACGGAAACCTTCTCAGACAGCACGCATGCATTAGTAACCACTGTGAAAGCCATAACACCGGCATTGTTCCCCAGCAATCGCAGTAAAGTCTGCCGCCTTGGGTATTACCGCTATATTAGGGGACAAATGGATGAAGTGGCCGAATTCATCTGATGCCTCCGCACTGTGGAAGCAATAGAAAATGTAAGATTGACATCAAATAAAGATTAAATGTATCGATCCACACACTGACAACTGCACCACAGGCCATAGGCAATATCTAAACAAGTGCACGGACTCTCACTACAGATGCAAACCAGTCTACATTGTTATTGTTCATGCATGTCTAGGCCAATATAATGTTTTATAAACCAGTGCTGCATTAGACACATATAGGGCTTGGACAGACAATAGCCTACAGTCAGTGATGTAGCAGTAAATGAAAGGGTGGGAAAATGATGATCATAAGGCAAACAACCACCAATATATAGAAAAAGCAAATGGATGTTCACTCATGCTTTATTTTCTTGAAAAGACTTTATATTCAGGTAATGTAGTGACCGGTGTCAGACGTCTTACTATAATATAGCCTATGAATTTAGACCACAGATCCTATATTTCTATTTCGCAAATAAAACCGGGAGTGTAAGTGGGTCGACCCTCCACTAAACCCACTCCTGCTGAACATTCATGGTTAACGACAGCACCACCTTTGTCTTCTCTCCGGTCAGATGTGAACATTCAGGACGTGCAACATATAATATTCATAGCCTCTTCACCACTGTCCTTGACCCGCTCAAAAGCACAGAAGCCGCTCCTTCTACCCGCACCGGCAGCCCGACTCCATCTCCTATTTTTACGACGCGCGGCAGAATATAGTAAAAGCCACTTCGGAATAATTCCAATTGATATCAAGACATAAAATACTCAATATTTTATAGATCATGCAAGCCTCTTAAAAAATGCTTTTCCACGCAATTACAGCGGCCGCAAAACGCGAGGTAGCCGAGAGGTCCCTCATTCAAGTT
Source organism: Centroberyx affinis (assembly GCF_046629955.1). NCBI lineage: Eukaryota > Metazoa > Chordata > Actinopteri > Beryciformes > Berycidae > Centroberyx > Centroberyx affinis. Next base: position 123,521 of record NW_027283254.1, on the reverse strand, counting down.
TCAGGCCGGGTTTGGAAGGCGTATTTCAAAGAGGTCCAATACAGCGAGAACATGACGTGTCAAATAAAACATGAATCCGGCCGCGCGCTGGATGGCCGCTGCTGCTGAATAATGAATTAGCGCGGCAACCAATCATCCCTCCCGCGCCATCGTATCTCATGGAAGCGTTTCATCCGTTTTGCCAGGGAGCAGCGCTCAGGTGGCAGGTGGCGGGCTTTCGATAGTCGACGTTGAGTTTGTGACAAGTTAACTCCGGTACTAGTCTGTCCCGCTGAACAGAATGGAACAAGAGCAAGCTGTTCTGCCCCATCAAGTTTAGAGGCACATTACCTAGGAACAGACATCCAGGAAAACAGCTGCTGCCGCAATCCTTGGTGGAGTTGCCGACTAGTCACAGACTCCTTCAGAAAGTCCCCATGTGGCCCCTGTGACACGTCATGCAAATCCAAATGGATGCCCCCGACTTTATCGGGGGAAAATTAATGTGAATTTTCTGCATTTTGAGCAGGCTGCGCAACAACACCACATGGCACCATATGTTAGACGCACAGAGCCAAAAAAACGATTGGGAAATGTTAACACAGTCATATTTGCGTGGACAAGTTTTATTAAAGTGTACAAAGCACTGTAAGATTGAAATCATTTAGCACCGCGGGTTCTTACACCAAGTACAACAGGGAATAATTAAATACAGTAAAAGTGTTGCAGAAACTATGAGAGATTCTTTCGCAGTGACAGCCCTTAGCAACAAATCTAAGACTCGCTACACCAAATAGGTTTTTACCATTTCCCCTCATGTCAAGCCAAGACTCAGCTTCTGATGCTAAAAGCAGAGAGAGTAGCATGTACTCATTTTGTTCTATTCATTTCAAATTACAAAGAAATGGAAGGTGACAAGCTTTTCCAATTGCCTGGCCCTTCATAAGCGATTATACATTTCTGTCTCGAGTTTCAAATTGTGAAAAATATTAAGCAATTTGCATATTACTTTGCCTTAACCTCTTCCCCCAAACCTGTTTGGTGGGAAGTTGAATGATGTACCAGGAATCTGTCGGGAAATTGATAATGGCACCACAGCATATCATCAGAATCTGTAAAATTACGGAAGAGTGATGTTTACAAAAAGCAATCTGTTTGATGAGCGCTTCAAAATCAATTTCAAGCAACAAGGGTCAAAGCAACCTCCTTTGATTTGACAATGGTAGCTTACTGCTCCCCAACTAAATGGCGGAGGCTAGATGCATGCAATTACCCAGCATAAAACACTCCTGACTCCCTCCTAATTATAAACCCTTGTGAATAATCACAGCCCACCGCAATTAATGGTGCAACTCTTCAGCGGAAAACTGTTGAGAGCTACAGCTTGCACTGGCGACACATTCTAATTTAGCAGATTTCATTAGGCCTATCCATTTTTGAAATTAGACTTATGAAATGCGGCTGACCTTCTGATGCCACCGAGGCTGGCCCTGATTGCAATTCTGTCCCGGCTATATGATATGAAAAATGCAATCAACATTTTCTACATTTCGGTTGGAACTAGGTTTAGAAACCGCCCGAAATAGAGTATAAAAACCCATATGGGTGTATCTGTATTTTCTTAATAATCAATAAAGCCTAAATAAATCATAATTGAGCTGCTGTACAGAGGAGGCCCGGCATTAACACCCGCCAAGCGTTAACTGCCGGTAAAATGTGTCTTTGGCAGATAAATGTGTCAAGGTCACCCACCACACCAGCCGCTAACTTTTTCCGAGGCTAACACTTTAACGCCTCAGTAATATGCAGTCTTCGATTTTTGCCTGTTCTCAGACTTTGTCCCTGCTGGCCACCGTACACGCTCTCTGAGCATGAGCAACTCAAATCAAAGCGAAACAATGACTCATCCTGCATCCTGATTGGCTGCCTGTTAGGCTGCAGCTAAACTTCTGTTCCGCCGCTACCTGGATGGTTAACTCGGCTACCGTGAGATGAAACTTAATGTTAACTTCCCTGAGAATTTTGTGCTCGGATTACAAATTATTAAACAAATTATTACCTTGACTTTTGACTTGTTTTGTCCAATGATTATTTAGCTGAAAAACAGATGATGGACTGGACTGGGAAATATCTGGACAAAAAGAAACATAATATCGACGCCTGTCACTCACAAATAAGTGCTTCAGCACAAAAAAATGCAATCTTACATTTCAGGCAATTTCAATGTGTCAATCAGAGTTAAAAAGCCAATGACGTATAAGAAAATGTGGGGTCACACCAAAGGGGCCAATCAGATTTTGGCTCCGCCCCTGCACAGACAACGCAGCCCCAAGAAGCTATCTGGTTTACAATCTCACCAACAAAGTACTGGCATGGTCTGGTGAAAACATGCCAAAGAAAAGCAACGGAATAATTAATTTATAGAAAACTAAAATACTAGCTCTGAGATTGAAAAGTGAGGGAAAAAAAGTAAACTCTTGAGTCGAAGCCACTCTAAATCCAGCAAGGAGGGAAGAGACACGTTCAGAATGCCTTGGCTCTAAGCCACGACAATAAAGGCTTTTTAAATTTCAAGCTTTTAGTCTCTTCCCTCCTTACTGGATTTAGAGTGCCTTGGACATCGTGCATACAGCTCAAGGGTTTACTTTTTTACTCACTGGAGGCTTTCAATCTTAGAGCTAGTATCTCACTTTTCTATAAGGTGTGATTCCTGTTTCCAATGAGCACCTATGAACCTACGGACTTCACTAGTTTTTCTTAATCCACAAGAGCGCCAAGTGTTTCTTCTGTCTGCCTCTTAGTCATAGGAACCAAAAGGTCGGGAACATAAAGGGTCAAAAAAAGGTCAAAATGTCACCAAAACAGTGAGCGTCATTGTTTGAATGTTTGACACACTACCTGATTCTATATGCGAAATAGCACTAAAAATGGGTAGGGTGGCAATTTCCTATGAAAAATGCACATTAATTATGTTTTCCAATAAAAATGATTCTTTCAGCCCTTGGCAGGCGAACAAAAACTTAATTTCAGACATTGTGTACAGATATAGGCACTACTATTCTGAGTGATACTTGAAGATATTCTTCAAAATCCATCTCGCCATCTTTCGCTGACTGCCGCTTTAAGTATGAATGATGAATGAATGCATCAATACAACACTGACACCTCATGATATCTTTCTCACACCAGAGGTCTCTTATCAATTTTGCAGGATTGTCACCATCAGGTCCAAATGGCAATAAAACCTCGGTGACAGTATTGGATCAAAGATGGGAGATTGTAAGGCAAAGCCTCCTCATATGGGGACTCTACCCCTTGAGCCAAGGTGGAGGGATTGATAAGAATCCCACTCTTGGCAATAAGGTCAATGCAAAATGTATTACTGTAGTACGTTGTTGCCTTATATTGGTCCCAATATGTCCTGCAACTGGAGAGCTACAGAAAAGGAAATAGAGTTACAGCTTATGTCTTATTGCCCGGTATATTGAGCCTCCTTATTTACTATGGGAGACAATACTGTAGCCTTTGACCCCTGGGATTGGGGGTGGATCAGAAGGAGGAATTCTAAGAAGAAATAGAAATGTCTTCCTCCACACATTCACAAAACACTTTAGGTAAAGAAAAGTCAGCATGCGCAAAACTGAACAAAACATGACTCAAATGCGTTAGAGAAGGCATAGCCTGTTCTTTTTGTGTGTAGCATGTATAAACATGACACACACAAGCAACCCTGACCTGTCATCCCACGGAAACCATGGCAACTGTCGTGAAACACGGCCTTTTTCCTCACAGGATCGACATGCGCCTCAACTTTTCATTATTTGGGAACCAAGGTGTATGCAACATTGTGTGTGTGCGTGTGTGTGTGTGTGTTAGAGGAAAAATCCACTTTAAAACACTTTAACACTGTTGTTGCTTGGTGTATTTTTCTTATTGGCTAACTGGCCAAGCGGCAGAAACTCGTGCTACTCTTGTCGATACTATGCCTATGGCTATCGCTCCCTCCACACATGAAAACAACTAGGGATGGAGAGTCGATTCTCGATTCCATCACGTCGATTCTGAGAACCGATTCTACTAATAAACAGAATCGGACCCGACTCCTGACTCTGGAATCGTAGAAACTGTTTCATTTAAATGAATTTGTAATGAATTCATTCTGATTTAGGCCTATCTATACTAATCTGCGTTCGATTGCCATGGTCTGATCCATTTCACGACAAGTGGGGAGGGGGGAGGGAGAAATTCGAGGCTCATTGGTTGAATGCCAACCGGCGTAAAACTTCAATTTTTGTGTTGATTTCCATCTCGGAATCGATTTAGAATCGATTCCAGGCAAGTTCTCTGGGGGATTGTTGAAAGGCATTCTGGGAAATGTAGGAAATCACTAACTGGGAGTAGATGAGGCAGGCTGCGGGAAAGTGGGTACAACAAAAAACTTGATTGAAGAGGATCCGAGGGGAAATCTTTCCTTTAAGGCTTTGATTTTATCCCGCTGTGAATAAACATTCCCTCCTTTGATCTCTCATTTCCCAGTTCCCAACAACCAAACGACCACTAACATTTGCGACTTTCCTTTCTTTAGATGTTGCAAGACCAGAAAAGAAAAAAAAAACACAATATGTCATGTAACAGCGGAGGCGGGGGCGAGCCTAAAGCTCTCACCCCTGTGATCACTTCACTGCGCCACAAGAAAGCCCTGACAACAGGATCATAGTGCGACTCCACCGTCTGTATAAGGCTGGTTTTGATGTTGCATATCATACACACTTGAACAGCTTTGCTTCAAGCCCCCCCCCCCCCCCCCCCAAATACATCACAGCCGCGGGGCATTTACTCTGAAACATGAACACGTGGAAAAGGAGGCAGTCTGCTGGGCTTAGGAAGGAGAGAGAGAGACTTCCCCTCCACACATGTCAGGTGATGGATATACAAGAGTATCATTCAGAGTCTGGAGGAACAAGGGAAGCCCTCTGAGCAGCGTTTTCATGTAATCATAATAAAATCTTTCATTGTAAAAGTTTCTTTCCGGCCATGATAAAACCCCCAAAATCATCGATTCTGTTTTATCTGTTGCTCCGGTAGAGCAGATTGGAGAATTGTGTTTTTTTTCTCTCTCTCTCCATTCACTGCCATTGTATGGAGGAACATCTCAAAATCACATTTCTAGCACATAAACGAACGCAAACAAATATATTCTGACAATATCTAAAAGAACTAGTCCTGTCGCTCAGTTGTGGTTAAGTGAATCGCTGTATTTATGTTCATTAAACCTTTCAGTTTGAACAAAATGGAAAGGAAAAGGATAAGGAAACTTATGCCGATGGAATGAAGGAAATAGTATGTTTACCAGTAATTGTAGATAGGCAAAAAAAACTTTTTCCCTCACCGCTTATGAGATGTTGCTGCACTTGATGAGTTTGACTAGAACAGCTTACAGTATAATGGGTTGAAGTACACATTCAGTAATTAGGCTAAATGTAAAAATTGGATCCAAACTTGTACTTCCAAAACAGAGCAAGACTCATCACAGCTACAGTTATAAATATCATTTAGTGTGACTGGAGGTAAAGCCACACAGCTGTGATGAAATAAATTAATCCAATATCCCCGTGGTTTAAATTAACACTAGGATAATTATAGTTATATTATGCTAATATTGCAACAATACAACTCCACAGTTTTCATCTCCAAAATGGTAAGTGTTATGTATAAATTATGAATGTGTAAGTTTCTCCGGTGCCTTCATAATCATGATAAAGCACTGCTTTTTAATTATCTTAACATGGTCAAACAGAGCTGACATTGTGATCAGTGCATAAGAAACATTTCATTACCTACAGACTGCAAAATGCAAAACACTGCAGCCTACAGTATCTGTTAATATCTTATGCTTAACTTATTATTGGACTCATGTTGGTTAAACATCCGTATTGAGGACAAGAAAACTGGTATGCTGACATATAGTTTTGTCTCCTTATTGATGAGTAGTGGGAGTCCCTGTGTGACCCAGGTCACAGTAGGGGTTACAGTATTTTCTGTCCTGTCCTGTTTAATGTCTTGTACCATTAGGTGGCTGCTGTGTCCTGTCCTGTCCACTTCTGTGTAATGTGTATCCATACAGCTTTGTAATAAAAATTTCAACAGCTATAAATGTAGTCCGGTCAGTAGCCTAGGTAGTCTACAGTTCTGACCACAGAACTTGAATGGAGAATTGTCCTTCCACTGTTTGTAATGGTAATTTGGATAGTACAGCATAAAATGGCGACTATGGAATTTAAAGAGTCAGTTGCTATGGTGACAATGCAAGTCTGGACATCAAGGCCGTAAAGTGTGTCACACTTGCTTGAGAACTGTGCAGATGTGTCTGTTGCTCGAGTGTTTAGCAAACAAAAGACAAGGTTAACACAGCATTGTCAAAGATTATGCTTCTCTCAAAGATTATGCTTCTCTCACTAGCTCTTCTAGTCAACATTAGCATATTAGAAAACCTAGCCGGTGAGCAGGTACCTTTAACTTAATATAGCCCCTTAAATGCGATAAACTAACGTAGCTTAGCCTACTTTTAGTGGAGAAGAAAAGTTACCGTTCACTAAATTTAAACGGACATCGGCTGAAACTGAGATTAACTTAACTATAACCACTTCTAACTGCAATGATGTCAAAACTTTTGACTTACTTAAAAAGACAGCAGCAACTTGTTAAAGAGCTCCACCTAGTGGTGACACGAGTGCCAACTTAATTCAATGCCAGTTTTCCCCTGCTTTGGTCCTTGCTGTAACCAACCTCTCACCTCTCACCTCAGCGACTTGCCATAAATCAGTTTACAGCTAGCCCAACAGTACATATAAAAATGGCCGCCACTCCGACCGTCCAGGAACGTTGATCTGAATGGGAATGACAGTTCAATCCACTCAAGTTCTTTGAGTCTAACAGAACAATGGACCAACCGGCTGAAAACAATGTCTTTTGATCACCATTTGAAAATGTCATGCATTCAAATGTATTCTGAGAACAATTGCATAATCACAATGTGGTCAGTATGTGGGCAACATCGTGCAGCGGTAATGCCAGTGAAACTCTATGTGGGAGGCCTAGGTTTGAATTGCACTGATATTTACACATTACATTGCCTCAAAGAAACTTTACTTTCCCTTTAAAATAGAATTTGGCTGTTTATTTGCAACTGATAGGCCTACAAGTTAAAGGGGCCCTGTTCTAGGAATTCAAATCTTCTTCCATTTATATCCATACATGATCCAAGATGTTTAATGACGATAGTGTTAAAATTTGATTTTGCTTGATTGGCTAGATATGAATATTGCATTTTCATAAATCCATCCATTTTTACAGGCAGTTTCAGACTAACTCTAGTAAACGCGTCACAGCTGGACTTGGTCTTGATTGGCTCCCTCACTAAAGAATTACTGAAATCCTTCCAATCAGGCCAGTTTGCAGCATTTGAACTGGAAACCCTCCACTCAGCAGGTTTAGCCTACCTCATTTGAATTGGAGGCCAATCAGGGTTCAGTATTGTGACTGTTCTGCCTATGAGGACTCAGACTTCAAAATCATTCAATAAATACCATTTTAAAGGATAAGGATGGTGTTTTTTAATGCATTGCTTACCGTCAACAAATCCTATGAAAATAACAAAATCAGCAATGATTTTGTTTTGCCAACAAATCTCGTCCATGTAGCCGGTGCTCAATGCAGCCATGTCCCAGCAGCCATAGAACTCCATTGTATTAAAAAAAAACAATTAAAAACACGTCACAGAGCCATGGCGTTTCTCTGGGCAACATATTTCATCATCACGATGCACCGGGCCAGCCAACTTTTTCCTTAAACAACTTAATAAGCCGGCTGTAAACACTTTGCGATCTCAGGAAAGTAGTTCCGTAGCACCGAAAATAGTCCCCGGCGTAATGAAGAATTTGTTCCCATGTGAATTTGATTTGGTAATAACTACAACAGCCTGACTTTTCGTAGTAACAGTTAGCAATTTTTAAAATTGAAACTATGTCTTTGTGAGCTGTGTTTCAAAGTTTTTAGCTTACAATTGGAGCCAATGACTTCCGGGTTGACGTGGGAAGTCAGAAAGTAACGGGAGTAGAGCAAACGCATTGTTGATTTTGTTATTTTCATAGGATTTGTTGACGGTAAGCAATGCATTAAAAAACACCAGCCTTATCCTTTAACTAAACTATAGTATGGTTATTTGCAAAACATCACAAATAAAATGATTCTTATCCTGAGCCATTTGAAAACAAAATGAACAAAACTGAATAAACTGATCATTACGATGGAGCATCTTATGTAATTACTTGGTTATTTAATTGTCCAGTAGGGGTGAAATCATTTAATATCTGGCTCTGCATAATTATAGGTCACAACAACACAGCGCAGGACAGGACAGAGGCTCCCAGGCCATCTCTGTCCTTGTCTCAGCCTGTCACATTATACTCACAGACCGCTTGGTCCTGGATAATGAATTAATTATGAGAGAGACATATCGCTCGTTTCAAGGCTCTAGTCTCAATACACAGATGTAACAGGAGCCTCTATAGGTCCACTAGTTTTCCTTCTGCAGGAGCCTCGTTTCAACCAAAGTGCTCCACCCAGCGTCTTTTCTCAGGCCGCCGTTGTGTCGGCCACAACAGACGCTTCATGTTCAGAAAAGCTCTTCTTGTCAGCCGCCGTGAAAACGATAAGTGAATTTGTCATAGATACAAACCAGCACCATTTTCCTCACGGCAACAAAGCGTTTAATTCCCGAACCGTGCCAGCGCTTCTCTGCCAGGAAAAGAAGCCTGGTGGATACGCGCCCTAGGCCATTGTTGCACAACTTATAATAAGTCGGTTTATATGTGTGTGCATGCAAAGAGCATGTGTGTGTGTGTGTGTGTGTGTGTCCTGGGGAGACCCATTACAACTGTTTATCAGGAACAATACCAACCCCTTGGAGTAACATTTACGCTGGAATTACACTGTAAACATGGACACTGTGGTTACGTGTACAGCTTGTATTTAATAAAATAAGCACACAACAGGAGTTATTAGATGACTACTCATGTACAGTGATTTAGTTCTGCGGGTCCTGTTACAGTAATTTTGATATTTACAGAGCAATTACATTATGTGCACTGCATGACCGCACATGGCTGAATAAAAACACATAAAAATAAACATGTACCATGCAAACAAAGCTATGTCAATATATTGTGGATTAACGCTGCTGAGCAATGATCAAAGAGTGCAATATTACTCTGTAAAAAACCAAGACATATACATCCAAAGCAATAAGCTTGCCACATGGCAAGCCATAATGCTTGCTTTTGTTCCAATCTCCCTGGCTTGCAAAGGGAATACAAAATGTCAGGCCAAATTCTCCTCAAACAACAGAATAATTACAGCAGCACTGGGAGCAGCAGGGAGCCGAGCCTGGTCTTTCCCCCCAAACAAAACAACAACACAGAGATCAGTGGCTCTCCTGACGAGGTGGCAGCGCTCAAGAAACAAGGTACGAACACTACAGGAATATGTTAACTGTGCTGCCACTGCTCATTGAACCCTGGCTCTATGCGGTCTGTTAATGGCGGTGTGATGTCTGGAATATGTAGCTTTTTCCTTGTTACAATTCAAACACAGTTTTTAATAGGCTATTATAAAATGACACCCCCTTGGATGTGTCTGTGTTTTGTTTTTTTTTGTTCTTTTTATATATAGATATATATATATAGGACATTGACAGAAGCAAATCTGGACTTCAATAATATCTTACAATCTCACAACTTAAATAAGTTAGCTATAGGCGATGAGGGTCAGCCCTCAACATGCAACTATTTACAGTCATTCCAGCACCCAGTACCTCCCTGATAAGGCAAATGAAGAGGATTTTGATCTCCTCTTCATCTTATCTGCTCTGGCACTGAGATCTTGGCATTCTGTTTGAAGTGCGTTGAGCAACTCTCACTGCAAAGTAATTATTGCTGCCAATAGCCTCATATAGCCTTGGAGAAGGCTTTCACTGGCCGTGTCCTATAATCACCGAAGCACACACACACACACACAATACAACCAAACCACGCTGCGGGTGGATAGTGCGCCATGGGCCCAATCCAGAAGGATGATAATCAAACACCTAATCAACAAGGTCTTTTGGAGATGTGAGATTAAATGATCCAGATAAGTGCACAGGCATCACAGGAGCCATAGTGGGAGGACTGAAGAGGAGCAGTCAGGAGGGGTGAGGTTTTACCATACAGTATATGGCTGAGAGCTAGCATGGAGTTAATGTTAAATGGAGAAACAACGAGCGTGAGTTATTACACTGAAAAATATCATCTGTCAATTGGAAATACCTCATAACGCAAGATACCACACCAAGTTTTTGGGAGATTGACCTGCTGGTCAACTTACAATTAAGTGAGAAGAACATACAGTAGATACCAAAATCATCCATGTGTCTAGATTATAGGCTTCATGCTAACACTTCAGCATACACTATGCTGAGTGATAGTAGGCGACTAGCATGATCTCAAAAGTGAGAAAATGAGAACTTGTAGCAGCTATACAGCTAAATGGTAAGTAATGTTAAATTATGTGCAGATAAGTCTGGTAGCTTTGTGTAGGAGATTGGTAAAACTTACACAAAATAGGAGGAACTACTTTCCCTCTTTTGATCAGAAGTGAAGGTGGTGGGCGATGGAGACTGTGTACAGCTAAAATAAATCACTGTGCAGTGGATGAATACATGGTTGCGCACCTGAAATAGTTCCAAAAAAGCAACCTGGCTACATCAGCTATATTGAGTTAATATTTCATTTTTTTATGAATCTACAGAACCATATAATAAAAAACATTTTTCATTGCTAAAAGGTCAGTCTTCTTACTTTGGATAATGCTAGTGCTGGTGGCTTTCTATCACTCAACATAGTGTATGCTAAAGTGTTAGCATGAAGCCTACTACCACTCAACATAGTGTATGCTAAAGTGTTAGCATGGAGCACCCAAGCCAATGATCTACATGGATGATTTTGGTGTCTATGTTCTCATCACTAACAGGTAACTTGACCAATGGTCCAAGAACTAGGTGTATTTCTTTACCGAGAACAGGTAGTAGTTCAGTATCTTGCTCACGAGCACTTTGACAGAACATATGGCTGCATGTTGTAGGTATCAAACCTGTGACATTTCGGTTATGGGAGTGTTTCTCTTTCTAGACTGCACCATTGCACATAGATAAAGATGATAATCAGAGATGGGCAAAGATACATCAAAATGTATCTTGTTACAAAATACAAAATACCCCTCAAATACATGTATCAAAATAAAATACAAAATACTGGAGCCAGAAAATGTATCAGGATAAAATACATGTATTTTGTATGTTCAAAATACAGGAAAATACATTGTAACATTGGGCATTCAGAATTTGTACAAAATGGCCACACCGCCGCTCCCTCACTCTCACTCGCCCACTCACTCACTCCGTTATTTTACCGTTAGCCAGTTAGCCGTTAGCCTGCACACTGCAGCTAAAACACTAGTGGTGCTTCACAGAACATGAACTTGATTACGGAAATACTGTGAGTAGTGTGGGCTTACAAAATCACTGTGTGTGAGTGTGTCTAATTGGGGTTTTTTTCAGCCCTGTCAAATACCAATTACAAAATACTCAAAAGTGATTGAAATACGTATTTCAAATACAAGTAACAGAAATACTGCCCATCTCTGACGATAATAATGCACAAAATAACTAGGCGTACTACTATTACATTATTTACCTGCCTGACTACTAGCTACTAGAGTATAGAATATTCATGTTTATCTGTATTCTTCTTTAAGGAAATGTTTAAAGATACAATCAGCAATTTATTTGACTATTTTTGTGTATATAAAGTTGTATTTTTGAGGAATTTGAATTGCAGATGGAAAATGTTTTTTTTGGAACTTCATAAGCCCACTGATTGTATATTACTGTAGTCTTTCCAAACATTACACATGTATACAAACCTCTTGCAGCCTCAAAACCCATGTAAACCTCATCTTTGGCTGTCATGTACAGTACTGCCAGTCCTTGCGTGAGATGGGGAGACATTTCATTTCTTCAAAGGTCAGACATTACATTACATTTCATGTTTCCTGAGTGAAAAAAAAACAAACATCTTCAATCCAATAAATCATTATGTAAATAAAGGCAGTGTTTCAACAGAGGGCGCTATACTGGAATCACAGATTGGGGTTTTAAACAGCAGTTGTTTTATGCCTGCCACCATTCGGTATGGCCTGAAAGATAGCATTGCTGCAGCATTGCTGGACTGGGGTGAGCTCAGGTGGGCCTTGTGGACTCTGATAATACCTTCCCTCATCTCAATTACCCGAGCAGACTGAGCACAACAGATGAAAACTTTCCAAAAAAAAAAAAAAGTTTCCAAAATGCTGTGTTTCCATTTTAGAAAGGAAAAAAAAAAACTCATTACCAGATGTTCATCATCCAATATCTCTACAATATAAACAATTAAAGCTGCGCTAGGTAAAGTTTTTATGTAAAAATACACACATCCCATCAATCTAAATCACAAAGTGGGGCTGCAACAGAGAAGAGCGTCCCATCCCCTTTAATTGAGATGCAGTAGATTCGCTCTGTTTGCCCAGATGATATTCTGGTGTCAGGTATGGGCGATTCTCCACCAAACACCAAGTGACAAATCAAAAAAGAGTGAAATACAAAGTGTTTCCTAATCAGCAGTGAGCAGCACTCCATCTAGAGAAAGCTGGAGCCACCAACATTAGATCTTTTGCTTCTCTTGTTCCTTTGGTATAAAGCAGTGGTTCTCAACGTGGGGTCCGGGGACCACCAGGGGTCCTTGAGGGGGTCATTATTTCACCATTATTTCATTTACAAGAAGTGAACACAATTAGAGAATGTAGAAGAATGACTGTTTTGGTCATAGTTTCACTGTTATCTCTCTACCTACAATACAGATAGTCATGGAATTCTGGACAAAATCATATCTAACAATAAAAATATTCTCAGATTTGGATCTGAGAGACAAAATCTCATCAAATGGGGGTCCATGGTTCTAATGTGGACTAAATTAGGGGTCCTTGATATGAAAAAGGTTGAGAATCACTGGTGTAAAGCATCACAGGTAAATATGAGTTTTCTGACATCACACTACAGGTGTTTTGAAGTATGCAAATTCACACAGTTACCTCTCGGTGCTATTTGGAGATGCCAACATCCAAAAGTGGCTAGTGGAGCTTTAACTTTGTAAATAAAGAACTTAATACACTTAATACTATACTTTTAAAAAGACTTTGTTTTAATCATGCTACGTGTCTTTTTAATGGTGGATCTCTCTTTCTGGAATTATCATCCTAAAATAGAGATTTACGCATTATTTACTTCAACAGGATTCATTGTCATGAGCTTGTTGCCTGGCCATAAAGCAGACTGAACTTGGACACTGTTATATACTGGCCGGAACGCCTACGGCTGTATATTACAGCGCAGTACAGTATGTACCCAGGGGCAAACAACGAGCCGAGCCGTGAAATCATTAAGACATCACATAGGTAGAAAAATGCCAGTCCTGCTTGGAATTTTTATCTCGTGTGGCATTAATCTAAACATATTTCACGCCGCCGGTCCAACGGCAGCATCGTAGACTCCTCATTAGAAGCCAACGAGAGCGTATTTTCTCTCTCTCTCTCTCTCTCTCTCTCTCTCTCTCTTTGCCCTCTTTCTCCGTTTGTGCCTCACTTTGCTGCCTCTTAGCTGCGATAGCGCCTCGCAACAGTCAGCGTGATTGTGTGTGTGTGGGGGGGGGGGGGGTGAGGCATTACCGGTCATCGTAGCGCCAGATAAACCGATTTTAATTAAGATGTTTGTGTACAGTCTTGATGAAGCAGATCTAGTTAATTAAAGTCCAGGTTATTTTAAGCTGCTAATTATATCTAATTTCCACAGATGCATGAGATATTTGAAAATTGATAAGAAATGTTAACGTCTTTATTTAGAGAGTTTATTCTTTGCGTCGTTATAATTATATTCGAAGGATCAAACCGTAATCCAAACATAAACAAGATGGTAGACCTCCCGCCATAAAACCACAACACGAGATTTAAGAGGTTAATTCAACACGTATGCACGGCTGAACATGATTTTTTTTTTTTTTTACCATAGAAATGTGTGTAGCTGTAAAAGGGTACTTCACAGTTGCAGTGCTTGTCAGACACACGTAAGAAAGCCTGCACTATATAATCATAGCGACTGATAATTTCCCTAATGCATTATGCACTTACAAGGGTGTAGCAACATAATGGAAGTGCACCAAACACACTGCACTAAAAATAAGCACTTGCAAAACAGCTCCTGCCTGTTTCCTTTACCAGAAATTATGCCGCGTCTCAGTGAGCGATAAAGTGAGATTATAATATATGAGGTGATGTGTGTTGCATTATTTGCCCGGCAGAAATTGACGAGCCCAAATTTAGTGCCGCGCAAAATTATTCATGGCTGCATCACCAGATCTCTGTCTTTGAATCAAGGTCATATTGCGTTTCAGCTGTAAAACCTCCTATACGCTAAAACGTGCATCCTCATATATCACAAAATATCATCATATTGCACAATAAGTCGCATAACTCAGCAACACGTGAGGGATCGGAACTTTTTCAAGTAGTTATTTTACTAATTTATGTTTGCTACTTTGTAGTTACATTGTGTTCTTCCATCCCTGTAAGTACATTATGTATTAGTGAAGTTTTCTTGTGTCCTTAATATAGTCAGGTTAATAGGCAGGTTAATACACTGGAATAAATGAAGATAAGCTTCTCTCTGCAAGTCAAACTCTACTCTCTACTCTCAAACTAGTTGTCGAGGCAACTGATGTCGTTTGTCTTCAACGCGAAGAGTGTGATGGCTTCCTTTTAGTCGGCCTTTACCTCCGAGCGCTCAATTCTATCATGAATAAAGCATCGTTTAACTCATCAATAAAAACAGTCCGTGAAGTGCGGCTAATAATGGCCCTGCAGAACATGGCTGCTGGAAAAATGCTGATGACAGATGAGAACAATATGTGCCATCTGAAAGACCTGTTAATTATGGAGCGCGTCCATCCGGCCAATCAATTACCGCCGCCGCAACGAGGTCACTCCGCAGCCCGAGCCTTTCGCTTCATCTCGCAAAAAACCACCGACAGAAACGAAACGTTCAAACTTTTTAATCACTGGCACTTTTCCCAATATTCAAACTACCTGTGTGGAGCGTAATGGGAGCTCCTTCCCTAATGATCCTTCAGGAGTGTTCTGAGGCGTAAATGAAAGCGAGGCCTAAGCCCCCCCCCGAAGAGCGCGGCACCCAGCGTGCGCCAAATGAACACGGGTTTCTATGCCGCCGTTCAACTCTGCCGAGATTAACGCCCTAATAAAAAGGTAAGCAGCGAGCAAAAAAAACAGCAAAACATCAGGCTGTCATGAATAAACCAGTGCGAGAAAGAGTGGAAAGCGGGCTGGAATTTCGGCAGGCGGCAACGCACATCCATAAAACATGCCCTGTTGAGACGCCGGCACCGGCTTTATCAAATCTTCATTTTCTGTCCTCCATTTAATAGAGCTCCGACGCACTCATTTGAGCCAAACGAGAAGAACAGGAGCAGGAGTATTAAAGCAAATGGCCATTCCCCCGAGGAGCAGCCGGAGCCTCAATACTTAAAGCCAAGGCTATCCTATTTAATATTTACCGCCGTGTCCCGTTGATAGCGGTGATGTATGCGCAACACATTAGAAGAGCGCGGCTTTTACTGTTAGTCACCCACTTTCGGCTAAAAGAGCGCCGAGGCTGGCATTCATTTTCACTGACAAAGAGGAAAAAGGAAAAAAAACAACCCAAGTTTCCACCAAGCAGATCAAGGATGACATGAATTGGGGGGGGTGGTAGTGGTGGTGGGGTGGGGGGGGGGGGGGAGAGGAGATACTGAAGGCTGAGGCTGGTACACGGTAACTCAACAGCATGTTTGCTTACAGTCTAGCCTTAGCATACGGAGCGGTGGGAGAAAAATAGATCTGTTTAGCACATGACAGCTTCCATCAATCAGCGGTGAGCGCTGCAAAAGGGGGAAGACACTCGGGGGGGGGGATCAAACAGGCCTCCTGTCTGTCGCCTGCTCGCCTCCTCGCGCTCGACTTTTCCCCAGTCGGGCGGCGGTTTCACCCCCCCACCCCCACCCCCGACGTGCGACCGGCCCCCAGGGGGAATCGCCGCGGTGAGACGTTCTTTAAGAATTTATAGGACGGAATGAGATTTATTCCTCTTAATTCTCCGTATAGCGGGAGCCGAGGTGGAGCGTATGTTATGAGTATGATCGGCCTTTCAACCTCGTATTGCATGCATGACGCCGCTTAGCATTCAAGGACAACTGCGTCCCCGTGTTTGACAAGCGGATTCTAGGTAATTCCCGCCGTGATTTACGTCCGTTGAGAACAAGGGCATAGGTTTTTTACTGAAGAGGAATCACAGGAAGTGATGCGTTTTTACATTCACTGAAGAAGAAGCAACGGCGGTTTGTTTGGGACAAGTAGAAGAGCTGGGCAGCTAGCATGAGCGGCGCTAGCCACCGCGGCCGAACAGACAAAGAAAAGACCTAAAGAAACTCAAACTTCAACAGAAAATCCAAGGGGGAAAAAAAAAACAGATGAATCGCTCAGAGGAAAGCAAGTGAGCTAAAAAGGAAAGCAACGGTCTCCTAGCCAAAACTAGCGTGAACGTCGGCATTGTCTTTCCAAGATGATAAACACGCCAAGATGAGACTGAGGATTTCTTTTGGACTGGTACGTTTTGCTATCCTTTAGTTATGCTATCCTTTATTTGAACTGTTTTTATTTGGATTTTCAATAATAGAGGATGGTGGTCACAATATACACAATAAAGACATATTGGCATGACCTTCACGTATGACCATATGACCAAAAAACATACCAAAACATACTCCATAACATCTACAGAAAACAGATAATGAATAACACATAACAGGCAATAATAAGTAGTTATGCTATCCTTTAGTCCAGTGGTTCTGAATGTGGGGTCCGGGGACCACCAGGGGTCCTTGAGGGGGTTCCAGGGGGTCCCCAGCAAATTGATGAATTGTTAAATTTCACCATTATTTCATTTACGAGTTAACACAACACAAGTTAACACAATTAGCAAATGTAGAAGAATGACTGTTTTGATCATAGTTTCTCTGTTATCTCTCTACCTACAATACAGATAGTCATGGAATTCTGGACAAAATCATATCTAACAATAAAAATATTCGCAGAATTGGGTCCGAGAGACAAAATCTCATCAAATGGGGGTCTGTGGCTCGAATGTGGACTAAATTAGGGGTCCTTGATATGAAAAAGGTTGAGAATTACTGCTTTAGTCTACCTTTGGGCCAGTTCCAACACTGAGTTGCAGCTTTTTAGATCTATTGCTAAGTACTAATGTAAATCTAGCATTAGCATTACAATTATCAGTTGCTGTCTTTTTGTTAACGTTATTATCAGTTGAGTGTTTGCTTGCGGCTATCGCTAGAAGTAGATATGCAGTAATGATGTAACCAGTCAGTTATCACATTGTTTTGTACAACATGTTTCATTTATAGTGTAGATAGTACCGTCTCTGTAGGCATCATTGCACCGGCTGGAACTGTGCTGTTGAAGGACTCTTCAGTAGAGCAGCCCAGGCTTGTTTGTTGGAGTGTTTGGGCGCTGCTGTCAGTCCAGTGACGTCAAAGTACTGGAGACACTGTTGTGAAGTGATTGCTGGAAAAGGCAGCAATGACCGCTTGTCGCTAAAGATGTTGCCAAAATAAAAAACAAGAATCTTATGGATTCTCACTTGCATTAAAAGGAGATTCATACAATGAGGGGAAGTGATAAAGGAGTGTATACTCTTGTAACCAAAGACAATCCCAAAATTGCTTCAGTAAAACTCAACAGTGCTTCTAAAATTGCAGAGTGAGTAAAAAAATGCAGTGTATGCAGAAATAATTGGGAGCGAACAATTCATCCTTCACCTCATATTGAGGGGTCGTGCCCCCCTCCATCCCCCCAAATGCAAGACCATAATGTTTTTCAATTTTTGAAGAATTCTGGTTTGACTTCCGACCTTGACATTTATTTGGAAATTCTCTGTGTGTACCAAAGCCCGCAGAATCCTCCAGAAATCACCACACTGGATAAAATACCAATCTCTCCAGAATCACTTGTTTCTTAAAAGTGTGCCATAATACAGCCTCTGGGGGTAGAGCCTCTTCAGCTTTTCTATTACTGTAATTAAGGCGCAACAGGACAACTTTTCAGAAAAAAAAAAAGTGACACCTCAGAGGTTTCGCATTGGCATTTTCATCAAACCTGATGATTTTTGTGGTTTTTCAAGATGTTTAAAGTGCACTTTCAGATGCACCGGAGGTGTATGGCAGTGATTACTCAGCACAAGATTGCTTATTAGCTCGAGGAAGTGTTAGCTTGTGGAGCTGCTGCAGTAAAACTAACTATAAGCCATTTGTTCCAGCAGAAAAAAGCAGTGTAAGATGGATTTATTAACTGCTGCTCACCTAGGTATTTTGAGGGTAAGAGAAGCCTTGTAAGATAAGATGCAAATTTGATGACACATCGCTTTTTGGAAAAAGATACTGAATACTGGTTTCTCTCACATCACACACCTATGTGCAATATGTCCACATGAGGACCTACCGTCTGTAGTATAAGCAGCTTTTCCTGTGTGTGTGTGTTGCATCATTGCTGCAATAATTACAGTCTGGGAGGCAATCATGGGAGACATACAAAATGGTCGAGGGATGGGACCGGCATTACATCATGCTATTCTTGTTCGCAGTGGAAACAGCAAATTATTTCCACCGGCGGGAACAGCACAACCGCCACCCACTCCGACCTCTCTTTCCATCCCAATTACCGCCGGGGGCCACGTGGCCGCGCCCAACGTGTGGAAAGACGGGGAGCCTTCCGGGAGGGGGAGTGGCTGTACAAGCGGACTGCCGGATTTAGAGTGCCGGGGTTTCATCTGCGGCGTCAGGACCCGCCGTCGACCCCGGCCCGGAGAGCCGTTGAGCGACGAGCGCGCTGTGCTCCACACCCCCTGCCAGAAAACACCATCGATCCCCCAAATGCAACACTGCCCGCCTGCACACTCCGAGAGCGCCGTGCAGAATGCCAATTCCCAAACTCTTGTCCTTTTCAATGAATGCACAAGTCTGTAACCTGGCTGTCGCAAATTGGATCAGAATCAGTGGAGGTTTTATTCCTCCTGGCAGTGCCTGGAGCCTAGTATTTCTCTGCAACAACTGTCAGTCACGGGGAGGAACAGAGGCGCACATTTGGAGGGAGGGATTTGTTCCTGCTTTTAACTCTGCATGTCTCTCTTCCCAGGGCAAGCCACTTTTGAAGTAGATTTCCAGCCAGCTCCCCAATAACTCCCAGAGTGAGGCCGCTTGCCAGTGTGTTATCAGTATTTGGATTGTCTCATTCTTCTTACATCTATTACTGTCTGCCTCGCCACGCTGTACATCTGGTGGCGAAGCCTCGAAAGACACACGCGCTAATTTCTCACTGTAGAGAGAGAGGCTGATGATTTTTGTTATGAATCTTTCTCTCCAGAAACAAGATCGAGAAAGATCTATGACCGGCATGAAAATGAGGAGCCATTATCTTCTCTGGGTTTTGGGGAAATGAAACCAACATACACAAAATACTGGACTTGAAAGTAATGTGTGCAATAATAAAATTTGGTTTCAAAAGGTGCACAGTGAGCATCTCGCAGGTTCCAGGCGGGTGATGGAGTTACTCCATTTAATTTGTGGCTGCAGGAGACTCTGCGTCGGGCCCTCGGGAACTGAGCATATTTTCCTTTATCTGGAAACCATTTTCATTTCTGGTGACATTTCAAAAGCTATCTCCCTCAAAGTTCCAAGTTCACCTATCAAGTGCTGCCCTTACCAGGACAGATTAGGTGACAATTAGTTGAAAATGTCAGCCTGTCTTCCAATACCACTTGTATACATTTGGGAGTTATCGGATTTCTGGGCAAACACTACCCAGGCTGAATCACAAACTGAAGGATGAATGTACTGTGGCAGTAGTGCTGTCCACTTTAGTACTGAAACCCCTTCCAACGTCCAGGTAAGGCAAGCATAAAGCTACTGTAATATGGTGGATTTTAACATCAATAAATGAGTACCACATTCATTTTGAGACATTAGTATAATTATCATGAACAAACAAGACCATCACTGAGAAAATTAGCAGCCTCTAAGGGCCTCTACACTGCATTTAACATTGTGAGCCACCTGGTCGGTTTTGGCGGGAAATCTGCTGGATTGCTTTACGGCACAAAACAGGAAGAGGGCGCTGTTCTTCTAGTGCAAACAGAGCTAACGCTTTCGGAGGTTCTGATAACAGCAGATGGTGGAAGGAGTGAAAGGCCGATGGGAAAATAATTTCCGACATGTTGATCCTCTTCAGTAAAGACAAAGAAAAAATGTGATTTGGGTTTATGGGAAATGTAGTCTTCATTTTGAGAAACACTAGCGCTATCAGCACCACTGGCGTGAGATAGAGGCTACCAACCGTCTCCACCATGGCCTCATTTGTTTTCAGTTATTACCAAGCTATCACAATTAATTGCACAATAATTGAAGTTTCAAAAAATGCTATACGCAGCGCTCTTAGTATACTTGTGAAATCAGACTGACTAAGTGTCTGCACAACCCTGTGTACTTCAGACGAGGCACATGACACTTGTGCTCATGTAGGCTCTCCGGCGCTCATAATGTATTTCATGCATGTCATCCTCCTCAGTATAACTTGGTCATGGAACACTGGATCATTGGTACTCACTACATTCCCCTCTACAGCTGCAGCCATACTGTATGCCGCACTGCTCCAATGCACACAGAGAATACTGAATGTCTGTGTGTAGAGTGATATGTACAGACAGTCTACTATCTGCTGTACAGTATATATAGAGTAATAAGTATAGTCTACTGTCTATAGCATGTAATTTATAGTCTACTATTATGTATAGTTTACTATCTATATGTAGAGTAATATAGTCTACTATCTATATGTAATTTGTATAGTCTACTGTCCATGTTCCATCTGTTGTCATTATACCATGGATGTTAGTATTTCCTCTGAAACACACTTATTACAGTAATTCTGATTAAAGTGATTATGATTCTGACTCTGAGATGCAGCACCGAACTTGATTGGCATATATCAATTAATAAGGTCAATGCTGGAATACCTTTTGCAACAAAATCACTGCTGACAAATGGAAGCATTCCTTTGTATCATTTCAATGTCTCATAGCAGTTCAAAGCTCTAATAAATAATAACCAGAGGTTCCCCAATAAATTGGATGTTAATTAATCCAGAGAATAAGAAGAAGAAGAAGAATTACAGTTATATAATTCTAATAATAATGATATAGTACTTTTGAAAACACAGTTACAAAGCCATTTACAAAGACCAAAAAAAAGATAAAATCAATAACAAAAGCAAGGTAAAAGGCAAGAAAGACTAAGGTAACTCACACAAAAGGGAGGTCAAAAACAACTAATAAAACCCCATCACATAAAAATGAGTTTAAAGAAGTGATTTAGAACAGTGGTTCTCAACATGGGGTCCGGGGACCACCAGGGGTCCTCCAGGGGGTCCCCAGCAAACTGATGAATTGTTAAACTTCAGCATTATTTAATTTACAAGAAGTGAACACAATCAGAGAATGTAGAAGAATGACTGTTTTGATCATAGTTTCACTGTTATCTCTCTACCTACAATACAGATAGTTATGGGATTCTGGACAAAATCATATCTAACAATAACAATATTCTCAGATTTGGGTCGGGAGGGGGGACATAAGGCAAAAAACAAGATTACATTTATGAGCGGCGGTCTAAGTGAACAGCACACGCTCATGCATATACCCTTTCAAATGCGCCGGCGGCATCTGATTCCCCCCCCCCCCCCCCCCCCCCCAATGATCCGATCCGGGCGTACGGTGCCACTCCTTCTCGCCCTCGTTCGCTTTACGGATGGCAACGTGATAGCGCTGGCTTTGTGCTTCTCTTTTTTTTTTTTTTTTTTTCCCGCCTGACCTTACCGACAATAGATGAGGGGGGATTGAATTTCGAAATTGTATTGTTTTGCGTTTAGGCGTAGCACCTTGGCCCGTGAATGCAAAGATAAGATGTTTGAATGGTTTTGTATATTTTCTGAGTGGAGCACACCCAGGCTCTTGGCAAACAGAGGATCCAATTATCAGTAAAAAGGTTAGTTTTCGTCTCGGAGCAATCTCCCAGCTCTAGCCATCCAGTCCGGTTCTCTAATACACTAATATTTCACAGATATGCATCATCACACCCGTGCCTCTATAAAATGCGTTTAAGAAAATTCCTCCCTGGATAGCTAAATGGCTCTTTAGAATAATTGCCTCCATTTCTTACAGATTTAATAAATGTTTTTAGTCAAGTAGCACGCTTTCCTTTGAGTAATGGGAACATTAGAATGGTCGGGCTCGTGATCCTCAAGGCAGTAATCAGCGACTGCACTGCTCCCCTTGGAGATATGAAGGACAGTGTTCTTCTACCCACTAGACGTTCCCTCAGAGAACGGCGTCACGTCTCTGAAGGGTGGGATCTACTTTGAGGCGAGAGCGCTTGCTGCTTCGAAGCACCGACACTGAAGCATCCAATGTTCAAAACCAGGGTTACATGATCTTTCATTAAATATCGGATATCGTCCGGTCAGTGTCCGTCGTATCAGAGGTTCCTCCTTGACCACAGCTCCACAGAAAACAGTCTGGAAAACCATGCAGAGAATTTATTCATTAAATTATTCAGCAATGGGTTGTTTTGTAAATCAATTTGTCATTTAAAAGCCTAATGTATCCTCGAGTTCCCCTACTATTGATTGGATGCAGCGGGTCGCTCCGCCTTAAAGAGCTGCTAACCCTAAAAGGATTTCATTAGTGTGGCTTTCAATGGAGAGTTTTAGTGTCCCATGGTGGTCTAAATGCTGTTTCAGAGGCTTTTCCAAGCTGATAAGAATAAAATTTGAGGGAAACACTGACTTCTTGTCATCAAACCATAAAAATGGTTAAATTTAGAGGTATTGAAGGTGCTGACCACAAAATATTATGTATCGGCAGCTTAAATAGAACAGTATTGGCCCTCAAAAAGCCATATCGGTCAAACCTTAGTTCAAACACTATGCTTATTCCTTTCCTAAAGTCATTGTTCTTGCATAGTCTACAGCGTTGAGTGCAGAAACCCCCTTCCCGTCAATTGTGGAACGTGGATTCAGCCTAGCCCTATACCTAGACCCACAACGAGGGCTCCAGAGAAAAGAGACTTTTTAGTCCGGAGCTAGGCTTAATTAATGTCTGTGAAACCAGCCCCCTTGCATTTCAAAGTGTGGCGTTCCAGCAGCGGAATGTCTCACCTATCCGTCTCGGTAGACACATCAAGAGGCGAATGAAAGTCTGCACATCAAAAGTGCTACAGTAGAAACTGCACATTTTCATTTGACAGGACACCATAGCTCAAAGAGAATGACTCTCCAGAACATAAGGCATTCCTTTTTTCCATATATACTCTCTTGTGTTTACGTCCTCCTCATGTTTGATACATGAAAGGGGTTGTAGAATATGTATCTCCTCCCCCTTTCTAACCTCTGAGAAAGTCGGCTGGCGCTCTGTCGGCCAACACCTTGGAAGGAGCGAGGCGGATGGCGAGCAAGACCGCCATGGTCCTTTCCCAAACGAAAACTCGCCGCATTTTCCCAGAAGCCTCCAAGAAAAAGCAAACAAATACTGTGAATTGAGGGCTAAAAAAAACCAATGCTGACTGCTGACCCTCACAGTTTTTTTTTTGCTAGTTTTGGACCATTGTTGAGTTTGGATGTCATGTAGTTTCTGTTGCCTTATGTTCCTTCCTTTATCTTCATTTTCTATTTTCTTTTCTCTTTTATCAGCCATGAGTTTCTCTTTTCAGTCTTAGATGTACAAATGAGCTTAGAATTATAAGGTTCTATCAGCCTTCAGGATAGTTCTGAGATGTTGAGCTTCAAAGTTTTCAGCATCCATTGAGTTAAATGGAGATGGGTCCTTTTGTTTTAGAAATTACAGACTCAAAAATCATTATTTTCAAAAAATAACAACACACATATGTCAACAGACACTCATAGAATAGGTTCATGCGACTAACTCAGTTTTGACAAAAAGGTCAGATAGAACCTTATAATACCAAGGTCACGTTAAACCTAATCTAGTAATATAAGTGTGCTAATATACATTTCTAATATTGGCATGAATTTCTTCCCACGGTTTGCAGAATGCTGCTAGAAAACGTGACAACAGGAGGAAGCATAACATTCAGCGTAAAAGGTGATTATACATCACACATGATTAGAAGATCAATAAAATATCATTATCCCCCCCCAATAAAGACGCTAATAATTTATCATTCTCCCTCCCTTTAAGGCTTCCTGGAGGCGTAAACGCGGCTATTTCTGGAAACGGGATGAACCGAGCCAAAATAAATTTTAAGATTGCATCAACATTAATTATATCAAAGCGATGGAGGAAAAAAAAAAAAAAAACAAGCCTATTTTTCATCTTTAAACAGCAACTCCCTTGTTATCTTGTCAGCGGATGTGCCGTTACCATTAACTTGCACGCAGGGAAATATGAAGGCGCAAACAATGAACATGACAAAATGTGAAATTCCCCAGCCTCTCTCAAGGTCTCATTTCCCAGGCAGCTGCTGGGGAGCAAGAAAGATAGATCCTCTATCAACAGCCTTTGGGAGGAGGGTTGCGCAATTTTTTTTTTCCCAGGCAATTTATCTACATTCAGTCAGCCTAAGTCGTATGGAAGCTTTATCCCTCCAGAACGTATCCGAGAGACAAAAAAAAAACAAAAAGAAACGCTCCGACTGTGAAGTCAATTTAATCTCAAGCATCGAGACCATTAAAAGCAACCTGGAGTGAATTATGCCTGGAATGAATTACCCCAACCCTTGATTGTGAAGAGAGCTGCTGTGTGTGGGTCACCTGTCACGCAGCCACATGCACGTGCTCCATCACAGCGCCAACGATCCACACAGCTCCTACAGTTGAGTCACAGGCAAGTAATCTCCAATTCTAATGTATCCCCAAATGTGACCGTCTCCTTTGCGAATGGTGAGTAGAGCTCCGTCGTCTTACACATCCCCGGATTTGATTGTATCCCTAAAAAATGATGAGTACCAGTCTGTGATTTTAGAACTAAAGACCGATGCTCATGTGCTGTTCTTCTACTGCAGCATCAAGGGTTATTCAGCAACATTATAGTGTAGTATTACACACGATACAAATGGAAATTAAATACTGATCAAGTGGCCCACTTCCTCAAAGATGCACTCTTTGTCTGTTCAGTCACGGTGGATATCACTGCTCATGCTAACTACCCAGTTCTTCTTCTTCTTGATTCCAAAGAAACCGGATTCTTCCCAGGAAAGACTTACCAGACACCGGCTGTTTGGAACAGCAAATGTAAACGCTTTCATGAACTGGGTATGGGTTGAATCACTATTATGTTATATCAAGCAGATAGAGAGCAGCAAAACAGACTTTTATCTATATGAAAGTGAGCAGATTGTTACTTTAAACACAGTTAAGTGTGAACATACTGTTGCTCCATAGTACATTGTGGTAGTAGAGCAACAGGACATGAGAAAGGATGAGCATTCTCTTGCTTCTATACAAATAGTTAGTCATAATTTTAGGGGGGAAAAAAAGGTTATTTTCAGTTTACCTCATGGGGGATTTTTGCATTCACATTGTCAAAATTGGGGATTAGTGAACGACGCCTTTCGGTGCCATCCAAAACTATGACTTTCAAACATGCACGCAGTCACCTAAGTCGGGGGCTTGTTAAATATAACTACCAGTGTGAAAACCATCCACGCTTCCCTGCACGGCGGTAACCTGCTGTGATTCTGCATCAATCATCCGCAACATCCACTTCTGGCTTTTTGAAAAAGTGAGGAACTGTCCATCAACCAGATGAGAGATAAGTGGGTGCGTTGTTATGGTGATGTCTGCTAATAAACTGGACATGTTCACAGTGCTCTTTGTAACATTTGAAATGAATCAAAGCAAACAGCAAGCATACAGTGTTGTTTTTTTCCCCCCCTAGTCTCCAAGGGGTTGAAAAATGTGGAGGAACATTTCATTCTACACATAAATGGTATATGAGCAGATACAGAAATGAGAAAAGAGAAAATATGATAACACTTTATTTGGATAGTCCAATGTTGATACTGAACTAACTATCAGGTGGCAAAAAGTAGATGTTCAATAAAGTGTTATTTGCCTATTTGGTCCATCTCTACAGACTATGTAACCCTAACCTGACCCCCATTTCTAACATTAACCCCAACCCTAACATTAACACTCAATAGACAACTTTTCACATAATTATGAGCATCACTTGAACCTCAGTAGACTCTTCAGTGACATTGATAGTTAGCATCAACATTGGACTATTCAAATAAAGTGCGACCGAAAATACGACTGGAAAAACTCTCTCCAAACCTGGTGATACCTGGTGGTGTTAAACTTTCATCATCTGGAAAGTTTTCGGCTGTGACATTACCAAAGGTTTCCATAGTGATTTCAGCAGGCGTAGGTGAGAACGGGTGAAGGAGCGTCTGACAGATTTTAATCATGACTAACATTTCACTTTGCTCCAAAGTAGTTTTTTGCTGCGCTGAACCCTCCACCTTTGGTGCCGCTTTGCCTGACGTCAACACTGAGACTCAAATACATTCGAATAGTACATATTTTCTCTCCAGTGTGATAGTTGGAAAGAAGTCACATTTTGAATATGTCATTGTGTTTTTTTTTGTTGTTGTTGTTGTTGTTGTTGTTGTTTGTCCAAGCTATTTCGGAGGCTGAATGGCTCTGCGTGTTGGGAATGAGCGATTCAGCCAACTGAATCAAGGCAAGTTGAGGCGGCCAGCATCAAGATTTGCACCGGCCGCTGCAGACAGAATATAGTGTATATAGTGGATTATTCAGTGCAAATTATACACATTCCTATGTCATTCCGGTGATATTTAAGTTATCCCCGAGATTGATTTTCACGGTTCAGTCAATATTTGCGAAGATGAAGAACATTTTCCCAAAGCGGTAAACCGAAGAAGCTGCAGACGGAAGAAGACTGACTTTGTGGACTCTTCGAATATTTGTTTACATTCTTACACCTACAGTACATGAGCTTCATTTCGTTGCAGTGCTAAAAGACACGCACCAAAATCGTGCCCACATCGCTGTAAAATCACAACAGGTCACTGACCCTGATTCAATGAGTCAATGCAGCAGCTCCGAAACTACACTGACTGTACAAAACATTACCGATTTTTCATGAAGTCTGATGAGGAGAATTCAGGTTAAAGCCATTATCCCTTATTGATTTCCCTTATTAAATCTATAGCAATCACAAAGGAGGAGATGTAGATGAAGAGAAGCAGACGAGTGAGAGAAGGATTTTTTAAACTTTGAGACAACTGAGATGTGGATTCTGCAATTAAATATCAGGAAGACGTCCCTAATGTTTTGTACATTCTGTGTGCAATCAAGCTAGGACTCTGTTGCAGGCTATAAATAACATGAAATATTTTTGTTTACGTTCTCGTCTTATTTTTTACTTGTAATTAATCTTTGCCAGTAATTCTGGAGGGCAATGCAACTCCAGTGTTTACATACGCCCTTGCTAACTTGTTAACAGTGTTTGTATCGCGCAGTTTACATCGAGCAACACTTTTTGACAGCTTCCTATTTGCGGGCGAGAGAAAAAAAAAAAAAAATCCCATCAAAGCAACCCCAGTAATTCGAGAGTCACGTGGGAAATCTGAGGTGAGCGCCGGGCCCGGTCCCCCCCCCCCCCCCCCCCACCCACCACCCCTCCCGGTTCAGTCCTAACGAGACTCCGAACCCGGCCCGATCCACAGCTCCATCTGTAAAAACCCTGTAAAATAATTTTGTACGCCGTTCGCCAAAACGCTGCTGTTTTTTTTTTTTTCTTCTGATCTCCATATTGATTCACGTCTGGGGGTGAGCAGGTTAATTAAATGTGAATAGCATGGCAGCAACATTATATCGAGCCCACGGTGAAAGGCGGAGCGGGAGTGACTCTTTTGAGTTGCCGCAACAGCAATCAATGCAAAATAACAAGGGAGCATCTGTCATCGCGCGGGCCGACGGACGGGATGGAGAGTGATGTGCGGCAGAATTAAGCAGCTGGTATAAAAAGGCGCTCGGGCTCCGTTTGAGGTTTTGCTGCGCATTTGTAATGAGCCGCTGGATTAACACAGGGAGGAGTTTTTCTGGGAGGAAGTTCCACTGACACTTGCAGGTTTTTTTTACCTGGGAGGAAAATGCC
Organism: Centroberyx affinis; assembly: GCF_046629955.1. Classification (NCBI taxonomy): domain Eukaryota; kingdom Metazoa; phylum Chordata; class Actinopteri; order Beryciformes; family Berycidae; genus Centroberyx; species Centroberyx affinis. The sequence continues at coordinate 95,044 of NW_027283254.1, read as the reverse complement.
AAGGCAGATCATGAGGATTATAAGGGACAGTAGGGGAAAGAATGAATGTCATTGCATGGAAGGAATTCGAACCTTTGTGTCTTCCGCTTGGAAACTCAGTCGTATTCACAGGGGAACAAACTGGGAGTCTTCAGAGAATTCACAAGAAAAAGTTTTAAACCCCCTCCTCCGTCCTGCAATGTTTGAATTCTCGTTTCTAACAGCTTGTTGGGCCCGATCTTTAGAACGGCGCCGACACCCTCGCTCGTCTTCAGTGGGTCACAAAGTGTGAAATCTGTGTTCTCACATTCTCGACAAATCATCTGACAGCAAGGAGCGTCAGGAGGGATTTGCAGCACTCGTAGCAGAGACGCTGCGTGTGTTCGGGGCTTCGGTTCGGCGTCGCGTTTAGCGTCATATCGGAAGGAGCGAAAGAACAGGGTGACATTTCGTCGCGGCGGCTCGGTAGGCGTTCGCGTGTTTCACTCGTGGGAACGTCCACATCCGTAATCGGCTTTGTTTATCCATTTAAAATCAACCCGCGGCAGACATTACTCACTTCTGATGAGCAGAGTTGATTGCATTACTGTGAATATAACTGATCATTTTGATTTTTATTCCCTTGGACTGCCGACACAAGTGGATTCGCTGCCATGCTTGCCTGCTGTGACACACTTCCGCAATTCATGATGCTAAGTGGGAAAAAATCCCCACATGTCCTACTTGTAATTACCACTAGGAGGCAGACGTGAACGTTTTTTTTCCCCAGTCGGCAGCTCGTATTTACGGTAAATCCGACGTCACCTGAACGCATTCTGAGCCGCTCCCTCGCTAAGTGGAAGGAACAGGGAAGAGATCGTATTGTAGATTTTTGGGGTGCGATACATTTTCTCTTTCTTTGAAATGATCTTGGTAGTCTGTCCTCCAACACACAGCCGCTGGGCAGAAAGTTTTTTAACAGCGAGTTGACCTTTGAAGAGAAAGTAAAGAGACAGAGGGGGGTGCAGCTCTGCCTCCTGCAGTTGAGAGACACCGAAAATCAAGTTGTTTTTTTCCTTTTCAGATTAAGAGAAGGTCATCCGCGCTTTTATCTCATCTCCTGGTGACTACTGTGACTGTCGCTATTCGGGCCTCAGTCAAAACTCAGTTTCCTATCTCCAGCTGATGCAACAGGAAGAGAGACGGAGTCATTCCTATGTTCCCAGGGTCCTATGTTCCCCAGATTTATATGGCAGATAATGGGAACATGACAAAGGGTCCTATGTTCCCAGGGTCCTATGTTCCCCAGCTCTATATAGCACATAATGGGAACCTGAAAAAGATGTTCCCCAGCTCTGTATTCGCTTAATATGGTTAGTTAGAGTTAGGGTTAGGGTTAGGGTTAGGGTTAGGGTTAAACATAGGACCCTGGGAACATAGATATGCTCCCGAAGAGACTATATATCTCCGATTTCAATCAGTCCACCAAATATGTTGGTTTTGAGCTCCAATAGAGTACTAATAATCTAAAGATAATGTAATGTAGCTGTGTAATGAAAAGCCAAACGGTATATGCTTGTTTTAGGATGAAACATGATTTATAAGGCCTTTCTGCGGACCCCTGTAAAATTAGCTATGTACAGTATCTTCTAATTGCTTTCTAATTACTCTCATCTGGGAATTGCTTCTGTGAGTTAAAAAGAAAAAGACCAGCTGTGAAAAATAAATCTTTTAAACACTGCCATTCAAGTACAAATACTAAGATGAAAGTGCAAAATAGACCCAAGTCTGGGCTTATTTTCCATCATTTTTTTAGCCTCCAAAAGTGAAAATGGTTCTTTTTATTATATTTTTTTGCTTGGAAGGATTAAACTACTACAACTGCTCCTACTACCACTAGTAGTATTACTGCTTCTATTACTAGTACTGCTACTATTACTACTATTACTACTACTACTGCTTTTATTGTATTACTATTACTACTACTACTACTACTATTACTGCTTCTAGTACTATAGTACTACTACTATTACTATTATTAATACTACTACTACTAATGCTACTACTATTGCTGCTACTACTACAACTTGTAATAATAATTATAACTAATCATTGCAATAATCATTTCAATCCTAATTATTGTAATTCTTATTATGTTTATTACAATAATTCATAATTATAATACTAATAGCAATAATAATAATAACTTTTTGATCTATTGCAGAGCTTACAATATCAAAATATCTGCCGAGTCTATCAAGCATGTGGGCTCTGACAGATCAATGGGAATCTGAGTCTGTGAAATTCAAGAACAGTTTTACCATTGCCCTAAGCAGTCTGTGATAAAAGAGGGCCAGCCAGACAGTGACGGATATAGATGTTGAAAGGGAATCTCATCTCCAAGTCATCTTCCATCTTATTGCGCGGATGACACGCAAAAGACAAGTGGATGCTTCCGTTTACGCGAGACCCGTCTGATCAAGCTAAACGTTGCTCGCGAAGGAAACCTTTAACATGTTTCCATCCTTTACGTGGGAGAACTACATCCGTCCTGGGGCCCGGCAATGAATCGCATATGTAGTTTTCCCGCGGAGCTAGGTCAATTTGCAGATCCATTTTTTCTGGTGTGTGTATTGGATACTTCAGCGAGCGCCAGAAAAGTTTAGCCAATCGCAGGAAAGCGTTGGAAAGTCGATTTAGTGTGCTTTTCTGAGATTGACAACTTCCCTGACAATATCTGAATAGTCCTGAAGTGCTAAACCCCGCGTATCCGGCACCCCGGGCGGGTTAAAGCAAACACAAAATATTATTTGCAAACACTATCTGACCCACAGCCTGCACTCACACTTTCTCCTCATTACGCCGAGCTTTTACAAAGACCTTTACTCGAGGAGAATTTCCCCCTTGTTATGGCTGCTTTTTGAAAGCGTCGCGAAGAAGAAGCGGAGTCCCGGAGTGTTACCGGAGTTCAACAGCGGAAAAAAAAAACCTTTTCCTTCTCCCATATTTTTCTCTACACGGAATGAATTTCCGAGACACACCGGCGGCGGTGACACCCCGGCTCCGGCGACTCGAGAGAGGGAGAGAGCCGAGGCTGACAATTTGACAGGCGCACTCTCAACCCTTTGTGGCGTTGTGGGTGTGCGGATCCAGGGCGGTTACATAGTGCTCCCGCCGGAATACAGAAACCAATCCCCCCCCCCCCCCCATGGCAGCTTGACAAATCACCTATCGATACCCGCCCTTGTAATTTGCGCCAATGTGGAACATCAAACGGGATGGGATCGCGACAAGTTTAAATATGGCCCCTGTCTGGCGGTAGAGGGAGGTTATCGCCCCCCCTCCCCCTGCACCACCCCCCCGGGGGCCTACCTTTCTACCTTCGGTGCGCGATGACCCCTAAAAAGAGCAGTTCTCCGTTCATCAGAGAACCGAGACGCCCCCCCCGCGCCCGAGCGAAGTAATACGTCCGCCGATTCGCCTGAGAAGATTCACCGGGTGCCGATATTGATCCGCAACCCGGGGCCTGTGCCCAAGAATATCATTTCCCCCCCCCCCATCCCCCCCATCCCCCGCATCAGGCGACAGTGTCACAGGGAGGATGACTTTGACAAGCGGATGCTTTTTAACGACACGCCGGTATTAAAAGCGGACTGCCGTTTTAGATGTACAGGCATGAATACAGGTGTTCTTTTTAACCGAATGTTACGAAATTCCGTTTTTAACATGATAACGCACTGTATTCTGACAAAAAATGACAAGCTGTCCCGTGATTTGAATTTGTATCCAGAACCTATCAAGCTTATTTCATGATATTTTTAGTCAAATCTTCTCACTGCACTGGCAGATAATCTTGCTGGTTTCAGTAAATTTCACTTGATGCATGCCAATATGACTTCTTTCAAGAAACCATCATAAAGCAATGAAGTAAATCTTGAAATAAGAAACTTTCTCCAAGACAATTTCACTTTTACCAAGTAAATGTCCTGAAACAAGTTGCGTTATCCTGAAAAAAAAAGTCAAATTTGTTGAAACCGGTGAAATTATCTGATGATTTCACAAAAAAAAATCCTAAAGTAAGCTTGATAAGTCTGGAGACAAGATAAAATTATCTGATGATTTCACTAAAAAAAATCCTAAAGTAAGCTTGATAAGTCTGGAGACAAGATAAAATTATCTGATGATTTCACAAAAAAAATTCCTAAAGTAAGCTTGATAAGTCTGGAGACAAGATAAAATGACTTAACAAGTTTGTCAGTTTTTGCAGTGAGGGAGGAAAAATACATCACTGTCATCTGAAAACCTCGTAACTCCAATTTTTTTCCCCCAAGTATTTCATGGTTCTCTATGTTTGAGAAACCTCTGGGTGCAGTGTTTCTCAGTTCCTGAAAAGTTGACATTTTGGAGATATGAGGTTTCCACCTGACAATATGAAAGTCATATGTCACCTGTGCCTCTACGCACATTGCGCAGACACCTGTCATCACTGCAAACGCATGGCTTTCTATTACGCTTACTGTCAAATCATTAAAATCTCATTTTCCCACATATCGATATGGAGACGGAGGGAGAGAAAACAGTTTTTGTTGTTGTGATTGCATCGGAGAGCTGACAAATGTATTCTTTTTCAACGAGTCAGAGCGATGACAGTTACAAAACTTGTGAAAATGATGAGAATGTCCCTAGCTGTGAGTGTCTCCAGTTTGTGTTTACATTTCACAAAGGGAACATTTATATATAGTCTTATATATATATATATACTGTAGGGGAGAGCGGGGTAAGTTGTCACGTGGGTAAGTTGTCTCAGTGGCTTTATTTCTGAAACGAAATATTTTGGAGCCAAAAATCCAATTACAAAAAATTTTTACTTTCTTAATAAGAGGTTACCTATACGCTCAATCAAGCAATCTGTATACCTGAAAGTGTTTTTTTTCCTCGTTTTTTTCTTATAAAGGAATCAAAATAATTATACATTGTTACACATAAAAGCAAGGGTCAGTTATAACCTGATAATAAAATTGAATCTTTTAGTGAAGCTATATGCTCAGGGAAGCGACCTTTCTCATTTCTCATGTCACATTGATTTCGGGGCATGTTGTCATAACTATCTAAATCCTTTTTATGATTAGAAATAGCTTTACATTCATTATTTTCTGAATAAATATGATTTTGGTACTTGGTACACCCACAAACCTTTGGCTTGTGTAGCAAGTGATCTCACTGCTGGACCAGACTCACATACAGTCACACAGGCAGATCACTATTACTGTTTTCTTTAAGTGACTAAGAACCATTTTACATAATAAAACATCAAATTAAATGTGTATATATGATATGTACATTAATATATCATACGGTTAGAAATTGTATCATAACGTATGTTTGTCTGTGCATCCCAGGATGGGTGGGCGAGGGGTTATTTTACCTGGTGTGTGTTGGGTGTTGATTTCTGAGGTGAAGTATGTTGTTTTCAATACAAGTGTATATTTTTCATGTTATTATTGTATACATACTTCAGAGGAAATGGAATTGTGTGCACAAACACAGCACACTTATCTATGTGACAAGATGCCCTGACATGGGGTAAGTTGTCACAAGTTGTCAAGTGGTATTTCATCAATAATAACGTTTTCTTCCAGTAAATTATTCAAAATGTAAAAATGCCAGTTTTTAGAGAAGACCTTAATCTGGCTAGAAAAATATATATCATATCTCACTAGTAAGGCACTACTGAGAAATACACCAATGACTAAAAAGTGTGACAACATACCCTCCTCTCCCCTATATACTCCCAAAATATTCCCAAAGAGGTAGCTGTGCATTGTATTGTACAGCACACTTGGGTCACAACTCCTCTTATCAGTGGCCCTAACATACGCTGACACAAGTCCAATCCAGGCCAAGACTGCTTAAGAACTACTATTGTTCAATAACTAATTAGGATCTTATTCCTATTCCCTTTATTCCTCTGCAAGGAGCAGACATTGAACGCCTCAGGATGTAATTACCGCAATCGCAGTTCAGAGCAAAGAGTATGGGGAACAACTTGTTCAGATGGATAAACGCGGTTGGTTGCAGATATCCCGCTCTCTTAAAAAATGCTTTGGATTTATCTATTATTAATTTCATCGCTTTCACACAACACAAGATGAGATATAACTATGAGGAAAAAATCAACTCCCTGACACCGTTGCACGGCGATGCTATCAGTTAATTAGATGGATCTCGAGTATACAATCCGTCCTCGTTAATCCATTATATAATGATTGTCCGGACTGGTATTCTAGTGTCTGCGGAGCAGGCGTGAGGGAGTCAACTTCACAAAATTGGCAGACATAAATTGAGATGAAAGTTTGTTCCCTTGTCTTCCGCCTTAATTGCGAACATCAGTGCGCTCAAAAGCCGTTCCTGAAGAATATCAGATTGCCCCTCAGGATAAAACATGTAGCTGCTCATCAGCGCTGTCAGAATCTGCATGCGTTTGAGCTCCGGCTTCACTACGTGCAGCAGCACAACAACTCGGGCTTGTCATAGCGAGTGTTCGCTCCTTTATCTCATCCGGAGCGGGGAGACGTTGCACTGACAGCACTCAAAACGCTCACTGACAATGCTGAAAATAAAACCAAGGTAAGACAAGCATTTCCTCTCCCTTTCCTTTCCTCACATCTCTTGCACACGCCAGTTTAGGTGATTGAGAGTTTGAAGGAACCTCGGATCGTCTGGCGCTGGAAAAAGTCGAGCGGGTTTCAGTCGGTCGGTTCATATGGATGAACTCTGTCCTTCTGGCATGAGCTAAAACTGAGAAAACAAAGTCAAACTGTAATAAAATCTTATCTTAAAGTAATGAAAAAAAGCCAAGTAGCCAAGTATTTAAAGGCTTCATTTCGATGGCTTACCTTCACATTTCAGTAGATTTACCTTCATCAGCATGTAATCACTGTTTAACACTTCAACTTGCCCAATGCCAAATCTTTAGTATGAAACATATTTTTGATACATTAAAGGCCAACTCAAGGTCTTCCATGTATGTAGCAGACCTTATTCAATCACAAGTTTATTGCTATCTCCGGCACAAAGGAAGATAGACTACACAGTGCACGGTGGATGGGGCATCTACTATTCTTATCTCTTTTGATACTTTAAACAATACAGTGTGGAACAACTGCACCTCTTTTCCCCTTTCAAGAAATAATAAAGCATATAGATGTGGGGGGGGAAAAAAAAATAGGGCAAGTCGATCTGAGGGCGCACACATCCAGCAGCACACTGTGGAATATGTAGCGAGTTTAGAGAAGGCTGTGATCATCCTCAGCATCCTGCATTATTCAGCTCCATGAACAGGTTTCGTTCTCAGTGATGTCCTTTGAAAAAAGGAGCGTTTTGTTTACATCAGACTCGCTCAAGTAAATGTTTGAACCGCCTTATATCACCATCAAACGGAGTTGCCTAATCTGCTATGCGGGTCTGCCTTTGTGCTCTAGTAGCTGAGGTCTTAATAACAGAGACCCATCTTTGATGAGACCAATGCCATAATAGAGTCGGACTGTGTTTAAGTCTACATGCTGGAGCCCTCGTAATAAATCCTCCTCACAATACACCAATGAAATAGAATACATTTATATGCAAATTGGAAACCAGTGATACTAAGTTGCCAGCAGGTATTAGGAACTAAGCACATCTTAATGAAATACCTTCTGTTTGCTGGCTGCGGTGTTATATAAAGCTGCTCACTATTCAGTACAAAGAGGGTCATCTCTAGTTTTTAATGTTGCTCGCTCACCTTTGACAAATTTGTTTAAAAAGGAGAGGGGAGAGTCTAGCTCCTTTTTTTATTGCAACAGTCGGGAGGTGGAGAGGTGGAGAGGGCGGCCGAGGAAGCTCTGGCAGGGTTTGATGTGCACGGGGGTTTTGGAGGAAGGCTTTCCAACCAGCAGAACATCACTAGGCACTAGGCGGGCGAGACGGTCGTACTGCTGCGATCCTTTTCTGCTGAGATGAACGCAATCATCCCGCATTTACACAAGCGATCCATATTTCAGAGGAAAAAAAAAGGCTCTCATCTGTTTTGAACGGCAAGCCTGCTGGTAAACGACTTGCCTGTCAACAGAAAGGAAGCTGACGTCAGCCGCTCATGTGTTGCTGTGACAGTTTGGGTATCACGTGGGAAGCATCATCCGCAGGTTCTTGGGATGTTGGGGGCGGGGGGGGGGGGGGGGGGGGGGGAAGATAAGCGGTGATCATATGAAGGCAATATCAACCAGTTGCGGACAAGGTGCCAAATCCGACACATTTTTTGCTTATCAGGCTAATTAACCTATCTAGAGTGAGGCTGAGGCTCTAAATCACCAACCATCTGTCGGAGCGCTGCCTGTGCCATTACTGCCTCCTCTGCCCACGTCTCGGCAGACATGCCACCCATCAATCACAATCTGTTGCTCTCACCCTCGCTCTCGTGATTAAGGCCTTCTGCACCGTCGCAGTCAAGTAAATAATGAGCAGGACGTTGAAAAAGGTTGTACGGCTAGGGGGGGGGGGGGGGGAAGAGGCATCATCCACCACGTCCTTGCACCGTATGCTGCGTTCAAGACGGCAGATATGAGCGTCCTTCTTGAAAACGCTCTTCATGTCACCTTTCAGCTGGTAAACACTACAAGGAAATACTTCAGCTGGTGAATTCCACTTGGGATCTATGGGTTTGATGATGGGCCAACAAAGAAATACCTGTGGTCAAGTGTAAGGACTGATAAATTCATTTCAAATAGAACAAATAAAAGGAATGATTTTCAGCATGAGTCATTTTGTTTATTAAAATGCCGCGGCAAGACTCGGCTACTTGCTGAATTTTTCATCTGCGATTCATCTAGGATACCATTAGAGGTCCAAACGAAAATGGAAAATGATATTCTCCAACTTGATATCCATACTATTAATCCATCCATATGCGAGAGACTCTAATATAATGAGATGTACTGCCATAGGTTTCGCTGTAATTGGGAGTGTGATCTTCACCTGTGCTGGGCACGCTGGCTCCTCCGGCCGCGCTGATTATTTCTGATCTTTGACACGTTCCGCCCGTTTTTCCCCCCGTCGAGTCGGCGGGGTTTTGAAGCACCCGAGCGCCTAAGAATTGTCCTGGAAGCTCAGCTCGCGCCCCCGCTGAGCTCAGCATGTGGCTTTTCTCTCCTTTTCACCTTCCCGGACGCACGCTGCGAAACCTGGAGGCGGACACTCAAACGTACATAGATCCGCCGCCTGTCCCGGATGCGTTTCTGTGTATTGTCACCAGCCGACCGACACTAATATTTGCCTTTTTATTACTAATACGCAGCATGGCAGCTTGCTTGAATCGCCTTTCCTCGCACCCTGCCACCTCCGCGGCTTTCCATATATTACAGTCGTGCTGAGACAGGCAGGATTGTCCTTATGATGTCCCTATACAAACAAACCGTCAAACACCTCCCTCTTGTGTATCTGGACTTTGCATGTGGCAAGGAGAGGTAACCAGCGGGCTCTGCCGACAGAGACCAGTAAAAGTGAAGGTATGAAGTATGAAATATTCATGAGTGTGTATCAAGAGCGGTGCCTCTGCGGAGCCCCTCACAGCCTGTTATGCTCTGGTTTAAGAAGAATTCACAGGTCTCCGGGAAACTCATGACACACACAAGAGGATCCACCACCCTGCCAAGAAGCCCTGTAAACTAGCTTGTTCCTCCCGATTTTAAATTAGTCTATTGTTCTGCTGATTACATCCCGCCGAGGACTGATCTCCAGACCTCGGTGTGACGTGTGGACAGATTCGTCCGGGGTACGGAGCCGGTGTGCCGGGCTCGGTGCAGCGCTGCAAGCACTTGCTGAGATGTGCGGGGTTGAATTCAAGTCCACAGATGCACTTTATGACAGATGGTAGTTAGCAGACAGATTGTGGTGCAAGTGCCTCCTCGATGCGGGGTCAAGGTAAAAGCGGAAAATACTGATCCGTAAAATCACAAAAAACATTCGCCGGCAGCTATTTCTCCAAACTTTTGCAGATGTTCCGCCGCCTTGTATAAATTTGAATATGTAATTATCGGGCGGTGGAGTGAGTAGGGAGAGCATCCTTCAACAAGAAGACCGGAACTAAGAATGTGACAGCGAGCATCCGCCCTGCTGAAGTGTCCTTGAGCAAGACGCTAAATCCTTACCAGTTCCAGGGGTGCTGTAGCTGAACCTGACCTCTGACCTTAAGAGAAAAGACTCATTTCTCAGGGATCAATAGAGCATTAGAAAAACATAGATATTACGCAGTGGCTAATAAATTCTGCTACCATTACAGAAAAGATAGTTAATCTAGAAAAGTATGGACAAAAGTTTAATTGGACAACACCCATTGGTCACCTTACCCACTATGTGACAAGAGGATTGGTACTAAAATCATCTGTGTCTCTGGTAGATAGCTCTATCTGGTGCGCATGCTAACGCTTTAGCATACAGCATGTTAAGTCATCGTAGGGAACTAGCATTATCCAAAGTATGAAGATAAACCTCTTACTAATCCAAAGTTGACATTGGTTTATGTTCTATGGCCTGTACATTTATATCTTTGAAAAAAAAAAAAAGTCACAACCTTCATCATTAGTGAAGTCCATTACAAATCAGCAGCACAAAAAACTTTAGCTGTCTGGCTAGCTTCTCTAACTTCCTGGGTAAACACAAGGAAACTATAAAAGACGATATAAAATCTTTTATAGTTTCCTTGGGTAAACAAAACAAGTTATGCTCAAACTTACACAGAAAGAGATATTCTGCCATTTAAAGTGCAGTCTTTTTTTTCTTTTTTTCTTTTCTTATTTCACCAATCCCCTCAAGAAGCCTGGCAGGTTTAGAAGTGTCATTAAAATGAACTAACCATCCAGCCTTAGAGTTGCTACAAGTTTCTCATTTTCTCACTTTTAGGATAATGCTAGTGGCATGTTATTGCTTAACAGGCTGTATGCTAAAGCGCTAGCATGCGCACCAGACAGAGCTATCTACCGGAGACACAGAGATGATTTTGGCGGGAAAACTTTCATCACATGCTGGGTAAGGTGACAAACTCTCTCGAAAAGTCAGTGTCGTACTTAAAGTCTCTGGGGAAGTCGGTATGAAAGTATAAATAACAGCTAATTCAGCTCCAGTTTAATGGGCTTCCCTCCGCAGCAACCCGACATTGCCCATCTCTGGACCGAAACACAGCCGGTTGTCCTTTTACAACTGTCACCGCTGCCCAGTCTCGAGGGGTAATTGCACCGCCAAATCATTACCGTTGTCTCTTATCAAATGGCCACCAAAGTCTTGGAGCCAACAGTTCAGAACCCTTTCACATAAAACAAAGTGAAATCCAATAAGCGGCAGAACAACAGAGATGAATCTTCGCTCAGACTTGTCTGATCAAAATGATTTCGGACATAAATTCTCCTCGCATGGCCTCGCGGTTTTTCTTGTAAATTTCCAAAGGCAAGCTGCAAGTTACTAGGTCAGTATTTCTTACATGGCCCCTGTCTCCATCAAGCTGGCAGAAATAAAGCTACCCACACACCTGTTTTGCCTCTGGTAGACAAAATATTTCATAAACTATGACTATCTCATAAGAGCTACAGTAAGGTCGAAACAATTCTGACTAGTATACCTTGAATCAAGCAGATTCGAAGGAGGGGAGGGGTTGGTGAGATGTACTATGTTATGATTAAATGGCATGCTTTTTCCCTGTGGCTTGGTGATATGGTGATGACTGAAAATGTCTGGTCCATGGTCCTTGCTTTCCAGTGTCAAGGGTTTCTGTGAAATCCTTATCTATTGGTACATAGACTGTACCGAGCAACTAAAGAGCTTTTACGGCTAATGAGTTTTCCCAACATCGTCACTGAAGTTGCCCTTACCTCTTGTTACTGTAGTTTGACGCCGGAATTTCCTGACATTAAGGAAGCTAATTCTCTGTGAGTTCTGCCCTCAATTTCAGACTAGCCCAAATCCTCTTAATAGATTACGCGCCATCAATCAGCGCACACACAAAAAAAGAGAGAGAGAGAGGGAGCGAACGCAATATCCATGACTAAGCTTATTTTCCTTGGTGGTGATCTGACAGCTACCGCCGGAGAGGGGGATGTTGAGATACACTTTGCCACCACATTACATCTCATCCACAACAGCAGACAAGGCTAATGAAATAGGATATGAAGAGTTCTCCCCCCTCAAACAGCCCCGGCTCTGACAATTGCCATATGGGACCTTTAAAAAGCTGCATCTCAGATAGTCCAGAGGGGCTGTCATCTCGGTTCAGTTTCATTTTCAGTGTCGCAGAGGCAACCCATAGCCAATTAGTCCGGCGGTCATCAGTGGAAGGGGAGAGGAGCTGCGGTCAGTGCCAGTCCTCAGATGGCTGACCTTGGGAGCAGCAGCCCGTCCCTTCATGCATCTGGGTCTATAGAGGCAGTGGAGCTTAAAGGCATTCTCCCTGCCGCACCTCCCGCCCCAAATCAGATAGGAAACACTAGATTACAGGGAGCGTGAAATGTGGATCACTTCTGCCCCCTACTGGCAGCTGGAGCGCATCCCACCCCCACCCCCCCTTCCCCTGTCGACTCCATCCTCAGGACCCGCAGCAGCAGCAGCAGCAGCAGCAGCAGAGGTGATGATCAAATGGTGCTCCGGTGGAGAAAGGCAAAGACTCTGGAGAAGGCCACGCTGCACAAAGGCCCGGCTCATGGCAGAAGTGTGACACGCCACGGCTAAGTGGCCTACACACAGATCCTCTGCACAAGCCTTGGTGTGATCTGAACTTGCTGTTACACGAGGACAAACAAGAGTCTTTTCAAAGTCACCGGGAAGAATCTGCCGAAGTTGGAAGAATAAACGCTTTTTGAAACCGTTCTTGACTTTCAAAACTAGGCCACTCCTGATCAGGAAATTGCACAAAGGACGCACGCAGCCTCTTTAATTCACACCCTCTGTAATGAGCTTATGAATTATGAGTTTTCCGGGGGAAATAATGGATTTGTATGCTGAACGAGCAGCCAGAATGACAGCCGCTATAAATGAAAAAAACGACTTGCGCAGTTACAGTCAGCCATTATGGAAATGTCAGGTCATTTCTTTTGCCTCTGATGTAAGGGTTCTTAACTGCACTATGTTAAATGCAATCCATTTACCATGTGGACATACTGTAATTATAATCATAACAAAATAATCAGGAAATTGAATTCCGCCGCAGTCTGCCATTATTGTGTCTCATTTCGCCCATTATCCAATCAGCTTGAGGAGAAATGAAACGTAGGCCGAGCTATAAAAGGTCCATGTCAATTATTGCAGTCCTTCCTACCGCTGGAGTAAGACAATATGCTCCAGTGCTGCAGAAGTTTTATGTACAAAACACTTTACAACAATTAAAATGCATTTAATAGACAGATTTTGCAAATTCGGTGAGTATTTTTGATTCGCGCGAGATTTACATTTTTCAATTAAGGGGAGGTTTAATTTTTGTCTATTTCAAAATCCCATGATTTGCTTTGGTGGGACTGTTTCAACACAAACAAAGCGCGCACACACAGCCAGAATAAACCCTGGCAGCTGCTGCTCCTCTGTTTGTCTGCTCTTAGCTAATGACGAGACCCTGGATCATCATATAATAGAGCCTGGAAGCCTGTGAACGCGTCACATAGCATCATGTTGCCAAGGGGTGAGGCATTTGGAGCATCAGTATCCTTTTATTAGAAGCCATACTGTCGGCGTTACCATCAAGACCTCGTCAGTTTCTCCATATGTTTCCTTCAGCCTTTCCAATTATTAACACAAAGTCAGCCCTCCGGAGATATACTAAGATAGATGGTGCGAATGAAGTTTCATGAAAGGCAAATAAAACTTATTGTTAGAAATGACTTGAGGTGAGGTGCGAAGGCTGAATGGAAACAAAGAAAGCATCTAAACATATTAGGCAAGTATTTCAACACAACTGAAATACTATTGATACAACACTACTTTTTTTTGAAAGTGTGTATATATGTTGATGCAGATAATATTGCAGTACTGTTATTGTTGTTGTTGTTACTATCATTGTTGTTATTATTATTGTTGTTGCTGTTGTCACTGCATTGTAATAGTAGGCTAGTAGTAGTGGTAGCAGTACCAGCAAGAGTACAGTAGCAGTAGTAGTATTAGCAGTAGTAGTAGCAGCAGTATTAGTAGTAGTACTAGCAGTAGTATCAGTAGTAGTAGTAGTAGTAGTAGCAGTGGTAGTAGTTTTAGTAGCAGAAGTAGCAGTAATAATAGTATCAGTATCAGTAATATCAGTATTAGTATTAGTAGTAGCAGCAGTAGCACTATTATCATTATCAGTAGTTGTAGTGGTAGTAGTAGTAGCTGTAGTTTTTGTAGTAACAGTAGTAGTATTAGTATTTTCATCATTATATACTTTTTGGCGCCATCTAACATCTTAGTTGCAGTATGACTATTGATTTTAACACTGATATTAACATGGCAGGAGCAGCATGGTGGCTCAGCAAGCAGGTCCTGGGTCCTGTGTTGTCCCTGTGATGGTTAACCTGTCCAGAGTGTCTCCCTGCCTTCCACCCAATGCATGCTGGGATAGGCTCCAGCCCCCCATGACCCTAAATAGGATTAAGTGGCTATAGAGCAGCTGAAGAAATGATAATTTATATAGTGTAATGGGTATGTAGGACATGCAGCGGGTTCATGGGCCAGTGTTTACCAAGGGACAAAGCCTATAAACATGGCATGGTGAGGATAAGACTGCTGTAATAGGGTTTCTTTTAAGAGCCTGGCTGCTTGGCGGAGACTATTGAGCCATTATCAAGGCCTTTTCAGAACAGAATGAGGGAATTCAAATGTTGTGCAATCGCAGTGTCATTGACCACAGTGATGGGAAAATAAGCATACAGGCGGATAATTCATGTCTTTTCCAATAAACACAAAATGGGGTCATCTAAAAACTATTGAGCGACCGCTCCGCAACACTGAATCACATCTCTGCTGTCACAACTGACCGTAATGTCAGAGTTTAAAAGTCAGAGTCAGATTTTAGAAGAGGTGAAAATTATCAAGTGGAATCTCAATGGCTGCGTACTTCAAAGATGGGCAGCCAAACGCTCTGCTAATGACTGTCCACATTATCAAAGATGGCTGTCAGCATGGTGAATGTTCCATGTTAAAAAGGCCGTGGTGACAGCAGATCTTATGTGATCTCAGTGAATGACTTTTCTAATTGACAGCTTACTAAATTAATCAAAGAATGTGACAATTATTTTAGATGATTAAAGATTGAAGATAGAAAGGAAGAGAAGTTTGCAACTGTAAAAAGGCTGATACCAATTCTGCTATTTTTGGGTTGAAGCTGCCGATCGCCAATATTTTGTTCCGATATTATTCCGATATTTGGTTCAATATGATTACATTTGACCATTTTCATGCTATACACTTCTAAAACTTGACAAGTATTCAGTGTATTCCTAGATCTCCACTAACACCCAGGATAATACTAATAGCGTAATAACATAATGAGTCTAAAAACATAATTATGCATACTTGAGTGGAATCCAATCAAAATGTTAAATTAGAATCAATTCAGTTTAAGCGCTTCTCATTACCAACCAGTGTTGTATTCTAAAATAATATAATCAATCAAACTACATCATATCCATAATATCAGAGGTGGACAACATTGACTAGCCGATATCTGACTTTTATTTAAAACCCAATATCAGCATGTTACATTGGTCTAACCCTAGTTTGTTCATATTTGTAATAAATGAAAAGACTATAGTAAAGTATACCTGCATTTTGAGTTACAATGGGTGAAGAGAGTTTCACAAAGCTTTCACTTAGCCATGCAGTTAGCCATTTTCTGCTGAATCAAAGTTCATTTTAGGGGCGTTATGACAGCTTCAGTTTCGAAATTAGATTTCAGTAGAGGCTTTGCAAGTCTAGATTTCCATGTCTGTCCACATTACCAGCCAACAGTATAGGATCAAAGTGCTTAGGATGCTTTGGATCCTTCAGAGAAGCCGCTCAAAGATGATCTGGAGGAGTCAGACACTGTTAGTGTTTACCAACTTTCAAGAAACAGCATCAAATGAGTTCCAACTATGGATCAAATGGTGGCACTGCTCTCCAACAGGTACGATTCAGGAGAGAGAGATACCGGCAGCGGCCACTCATCAATAGATCGTTATTCTCTCAGTGATAACAAGAGCAGACAGCTAATTATGGCATCTAAAAGCCCAAAACAAAAACAAAAATCGACTAAAGTAGAATGGAATCTGTGTCTTTTGAAGATCCCATCTTGGATCTCCAGTGTGTGTCAACTCCCAAAAAACAAAAGATGAAAGTGTGACTGAAAGAGGGATTCAAATGTAGTCAAAGTTTTCCAGGAATGGAAAACACATGAGCATAAAACTCTCATGCTAAATTCATGTAACACATCATCATAACAAGGTACTGAGCGATTAGGAAAACATGGTCCAGTTACTTTTTGGCATGAAATAGTTACTTTAGATACCAGATAAAGAACAGTGATAGATATATGATCTATCACTATATTTGACCCAATTACCTCAAAGGAATTGTTCATCTAATTTCCACATTTCCTAAAGAGAACATTATATTAAAGATGGAGGGATTCTGAAATTCAACACTAATTTTTATTTAACCCCTTGTACTCTGAGTTCCCTCTTAAAGTTCCTCTTAAATAGCTTAAAGTTAGAAAAAACATTTTTTCCATACTGTACCACAATGTCACATGCATATTCTGTATCTGCTCATTCAAACCCAAAGTGCCACTTTTTCTGGCTGCACCATTCCATCAAATGGAAAAAAAATTCTAGATGCCTGCGCAGCATTTTATCCACATTTCCCTGTAATTCAGCATGACATATTTGGTATCTTTTGAAACCTTAGGATCTCGGCTAGAATTTTAAATAAAGTTCTGTGGGTTTGGGAAATATTTTTGACACAAACAGGTCTAACTGTGCGGTATCGCTCTTTCAGGTCCATGGCCTATAGTCTCAGCTGCTTGAGTAACGGGGAAACGCACCCAAAGTTTGGACCGCATCCTGGGCTAAACTGGTTGATTCCCTTGAGGTACAATTAATGCCAGACACGGCACAGCAAACAGTGACTGGTCCCATTCTGATTTGATTTCAGAAACCACCGTTTTAATCCCCAGATAAGTGTCAGGTGAGCTCAGTTCAGCGAGCCTTACCTTATTCTTTCAGCTTACCTTGCATTATTAACTCTGACACAGATCTCACACTACTGTACACACAGGAATAGGAGGGTTTTTCAAAGGATCTAGTGGCTCTATACAGGACTGTGATCATTCAAAGGACCCTCTCATCTGTTCAAATCCAAAATTGGTAAATCAGATTAAAGAACCCAATGTTATTCTTAAAAAAAAACAGTCCTTGGAAACATTTGATACATCTTTAAATCATTTTTTATAGCACCATAAAGGGTTCTGCTATAGCACAAACCTAAAGAACCCTATAGAACCCTTTTACTTTAGAGTGGAGGAAACAGCAGTGCAAGCCCATCGTTTCAAACAAGAAAGTAAGCCATCACTGCAACATAAATGCACACTGGTGAATGCACATGCTGATGAGATTAGGGCTGTACAATACATTAAAAAGAAATGTATTGAAATCACAATATTGACAACTGGAATTTTGCCTCATATTACTTCTTTATATAGCTCTTCTCTGTCATACATTATCATTCGAGAGACACAGGAGTAGTTTTTACAGCATCTTCCATGCATTCCCCTCTACCTTACTGTTGGTTGCTTGTACAGTAATGTTCAATCTATGAAGTTAAAGATCAATAAATCATCACCACATTCATTTTGAGACATACAGTATAATGACTGTGAACAAACGAGACCATCGCCGAGAAGACCGGCAGCCTCTACCCGGCCTCTACACTGCATTTTACATTGGGTTCTCGCTGGGTCATATTTAGCGGTTAAATCTGCTGGATTGCTTTACGGCGCAAAGGACAACTGTTTTACGGCACAAAACAAGGAGAGGGCACTGGCAGATGGTGGAAGAGAGCGAAAGGGCCGATGGGAAAAATCACTTCCAACAGGTTTATCCTCTTCAGTAAAGACAAAGACACCCGGGAGGGGGAAGGGGCGACAGAAAGCAACAGGGTTGATGGGAAATGCGGTCTTAATTTAGATTAACACTAGCACTAACAACAGCATAATGATCGAGATAGAGGCTACCAACCGTCTCCATGGTCTCATTCACTTATGTAATTACACCAAGGCACTAAATTCATTTGACAGTGATATACCGATGTTTAAAAAAATGCTACATGCACCTTTTAATAGCCCACAGATTTGAAATGCACCTTCCCTTGTTTTATGGTCAGTGTGGTTCTGGTAGCCCACCAGCGCCACACACACACACACACAGCACCTTAAAGCTCACTCTGCCGTGGCGCTCGCTGGAAGCTGCTGAGCTGTCGTCACACATCTGTTCCTATATTTACACGCTCTGACCGCGGCAGGTGGGGTTTCGCTCTGCATTCGCCCTCGCGGTTGTCGCCAGGCGCAGGACCCTCCTCGTACATGGAGGTCTCCCATATCTGTCTCCATAACTCATCTGTTTCTGTATAGGATGACAAGAATATAAAAAAAAAAGAGCTGATGGGGACCTGGCAGATGTGGTGAGGTGATTGGCAGCGTTTGGTAACACAGGCACAGATGTGAATGATATGATGTGATCTGATCTGATACTGTATATGATAATACGACATGACATGATTGATGTATGTGATAAAAAACACATTAGAACATATATTTGCTCATACAAATACATCCAGTGTGTGTGAGCAGTGTGAATTATAATTCTGAAAACTATCCAGAATAGGCCCTAAAGTTCACTGCAGCATCAACAAATACCAGCACCCCTGCTTTAATTCAAAGCTATAGGCATATCATAGAAAACATGTTGCTTGCTGCTTATGATCAGACGCATGCTGCTGTCTCAACAGGAGTGTGAGGAGAGCCAGAGACGTGCGCGAGTCTCTGCATTCCACAGTGCTTACGAGGGACCGCAGCATACAGTGGGTTGGATGAGTACCCAGCATCAGCATGCTGCTACTAGAATATAATTGCAGTGACATTCAGGCAATCTTATGTAAAGCAGCTATGAGATTGACTGTGCACGTGTGTGTGGCAGGTGGTGGGCTTAGATGAACTTTTGCACCAATATCACTGTGATCAAGCAGTCATAGGACTTCACAATCTACGGGAGGAGGAATACCGCACTTGTTTTATGATAGCTGTGCCATAACTGCTGGATCATGATGAAGTCCGCGGCTTATTTCATCCTCCTCGCCGCTGCAGTTCAAGCGCGCCCGCTCTCCAAGAGGCAAACTTGTCCGCAGGTCTGCGACGCCTCCCGCTGCCCCGTCCCGCCGCAGGCCTGCTACTACGGGCAGGTGAAGGACGGGTGCGGCTGCTGCGTGGTGTGCGCGGCCGGAGAGGCGGAGTCCTGCGGGGAGCGCGGCAGCGGCGGCGGAGTGTCCTGCGGCGAGGGGCTGCGGTGCGACTCCGCGCAGGGGAAGCGCGGCGGGGCCCGCGGCGGCTCCTGCGTCTGCGCCTCCTCCGGCCCGGTGTGCGGCAGCGACGGCAGGACGTACCCCAGCGTCTGCCGCCTGAGAGCCGAGAATAAGAGAGCCGAGCTCGGCGAGACCGCCCCGGTCCTTCAGATCCAGAGGGGTCGGTGTGATTCCGGTGAGTTGTGGTATTGATTTGTCTGTCTTTCTTTCTTTCTTTCTTTCTTTCTCTCTTCCCCAAATTTCACCTGTGTATTTTTTCATCTTTTTTGATTGAAGTGGCCACAGTCACAGTGTAGGCAATCAAATACAAGCCTCTGATTACTTGTTGGCTGCCACAGTTGAACAGTGTTTAATGTTAGGGGGCCCATGCTATCAAGTATAGAGTACTATGACCCCTGCTATTACCACTACAACTGCTAACAATAATAATAATAATAATAACCTAGTAGCCTAATAGCCTACTAACCTTTATTTAGAGAGAACTTACCAAAACTGAGTTACAGAGCAAAATGTGATCAATAAAGCAAATAAAGGAGAGAAGACAAAAGTACAAAATACCTACAACTATTACTACTACTAATACTACTGCTACTACTGCTACTACTAATAATAATAGGCCTACCCTTTATTTAAAGAGAACTGAGTTACAGAGCACTTTACAAGTGCGATCAATGAAGCAAATAAAGAAGAGAAAAGACAAAAGTACAAAATACAAAAATGGGATCAATAAAGTGAAAAGCCTCATAAATAAAGAACAGAGTAGAGAAAAGAGCAAAATACAAAGGGCTAATGCAAATACTCATGACAAACGAGAAAAACAACTAAAAACAGTCCACTGCTGAAGTAAAAGCAAGCCTGAAAAGAGCATTTTACCCAAGTATTTTAAAGGAGGACAGGACACTGAACTGGGGAGTGGCTCCAGAGCCTAGAAAGCTCTTAGACTTCAGCTTAGACTGGGAGATGACCAGAGTATGGGTTCCCAATGACAAACAGGTCTTTGCACTGGCAAGCAGACCCCCAGTTGATAACAATTCATCCCATAGGCCCACACCTGAAAAAAAAAACAAAAAACTGGCTAGCTGGGGGAGATAATTGTGGGGCAGAGAAACCTGTGATTATGTGTCATTCCGGCACTCTCATTTATTGTGTTATTTTCTCGTGAATGAAATACCAGTGATATAAAGCTTTTTGTCATTCCGCCGGCGACACGCTGCGTCCCCAGCAGTGAGCCGAGCCACCGGCATAATTCTCGCATATCAAAAAATTATCACAAAAACATCAAAATGCATTCGATTCAGGAGATTCCTGCTGCTTTTCTCCAGGCCCTTTGCAGCTTCTTGGTTCACAGGCTGCAATTACATCTTCAGTTTTTCTTTTCGACTGCCGCCCCTGATAGTGATAGAATAAAAGCTAAATGTACCATAGAGTAGCATCCATATTACTGGAGGTAATATGGATGTAAGGGACAGTAAGGGAGACTTTAGCTTAGAGGTTAGAAGAGAAGGCTTGTGACTCAGAGGTTGGCAGTTGAAATCCTGGACTGGCTGGGAGAAATCTTATCGGGGGGAAATAAATGAGGGACAAATACTATTGTGGTTTCCCTTGAGCAAAGGCACTGAATCCCCTGAATGTGAATAAAGGGCGTTGCTGAAAAACAGCCAGCCTGCTCTGTCAACTTTCCCCAGATAAATAAGGATAAAAAAAAATCCAAATCGACCTGTTTGGATCTATGATATAATGTGAAAAATTACAATAAAAAGACCCTGATCAAAAAAAAAAAAAATCCAAATCATTCACAATTCCTGGGCATGTGGCACCCGGGGAACCCTGCTGAACACCAATCATCACCTATGCTCTTTAATTTGACTTGAGAAGCTAATAAGCCTTCCCAGAGACTCGCGTGTGACTGTTATATCGGATGACGTGAAATAGAACTGGAATATGTATCTTCCCGGCGAGCTTGATATAGTGCGCCCGCAGTTCTCTGCATATTCATGCTCAGAAGAGCAACAAGACAGAACGCAGTCACAAATTTCTCCGATGATGATGTTTAATTCTCCGGAGGGAATCCCGGGCTACACCGCCGCGCGAATACATCGTCTTCATTTTCCTATCCTGTCCTATCCATTTTCGTAATGTGCGGTTTCCTATCATAGCCGCCCACAGAAGAGCGGGAATTCATCATGCATTAGCCCTCCCACTGCTTTTCTAGAAAAGCAGGTATATGCAAAAAGCTCACAGAATATTCTATGTGCTTTAGAGAGGGCCGCATCGTGTTTAAAAGCAGTGATTTTAAAGGAGACAATTTGGTTAAGTGTGATGAGCGACAGCACCTTAATGAGATTTCCTCAGCTGTAATCACAAAGGAACATTATAATTTGTATAGTTTTTGCTTGTTGCTAAGAGTATTGATCATCTGCAGTTCTTTGCCCCCAAAATGCCTCATGTATCACCAGCCAGACTGGAGCTAGTAATGTTAATGATAAACTGATCGTTACAAAAAAACAAAACAGGAATAAATAAAAGCCACTTATACAGGGTTACAGGTGAGTAAAACGAGCAAACACAGCAACAATAAAATAGGTAAATTGTATAAAAGCGTGTCTGTTTTAGGAGCTGGTTTTAAAAAAAAGGCCTGGTCAGCAGTCATGGTTGTCGTGTGACTGGAGGCAACCTTTAATAGCTCACAACAATTATGGACAAAATAGAGAGCGGTCAGACAGCTGTTATTCTGCTTTTTCTCTCAATTAACTTTTCAAATGTTGGCCTCCAACTTCTGGCTTCGTACCCGAATGTTGGCTCCTTTGCAGCAGAGCAGGCTGTGACACGAACGTAATGTGTTAAATGAACTGAGATCCAGCCGGCCAAGGGTTAAAGCTGCACTGTAAAAGTTTAACTCTGTCCCATCCCCAATAACTGAGACACTGTGGATTCAACCTATTTGCCCAAATGAAATCCTGGTGTCAGGTACGGACACTCAACATTGCACAGTTTCTGGGTAATGAACACTTTCAATCAAACGTTCAAAAACTCAATTATCACTCGCTGCCACTAGGGGGCGCTAAATTGCGAAGTTGCCAAATTTCAGCTTAAACAATACTGAGTAAAATCTTGACATTCATTTCTAAACCTGAAACAACCAGTGTAGTGAAGGTAATATAAGGGTAATGCGGTCCTGTGCCATGCAGATGTCAGTGTGTTAACTTGAGCAAGAGCCTTGTCAACATGATGTCATCACCTTGTCTCCCTGCTGCTTAGTAACCGGGGTGATCAGGAGAAAGACACGCTGAACGTGTTGACATGTCTACAGCGTCTCTGCTTGCTTGATGTAAGGTGTGTGTGTGTGTGTGTGTGTGTGTGTGTGTGTGTGTGTGTGTGTGATCACCTGTTATTTGAAGGTTTTGGCAGTAAGGTTGTATTAAATCTCAGCATATTCCATCGAATGTCTGCTCTTCCATCCAGCATCCAGCATACCGCTAAACAGAGATCGCTCATACCTTGAACCATCAATTGCCTATGTTTTGTTTTATTTTTTCATTCCTATAAATTGAAATATTGATATTGAATACTAGTGTTGTAGTCGAGACCACCTAAACCGAGACCGAGTCAAGACCAAGACCAGAGCGTATCAAGTCCGAGTCAAGACCAAGACTTTGAGGGGGCGAGACCGAGTCAAGACCAAGACCGAAGGGGGGCGAGACCGAGTCAAGACCGAGACCAGACCAATGCGAGTCCATTTTCAAGACCATGTAATCAGAGTGATGGCTCAACATTTACACCATTTCTCTGCTAAAATTCAAAAAGAAAGAAAGCATTATTTAGGAATTTAAGTAAAATACAAATGGATGTACAGTATGTACTCAGTGACAGAAGGCAATCCTTTGAAACATTGCAATTCGATTTCACTTTCGCTTTAATTCACCGCATTGAATTGAACGCGCCATGTGCCTGTATGGAATCGGTGCGTGTTCTTAGAACTGTTTTGCAAAACTCTCTGTGATTTCTGTAGGCAAATTGTATTATCTCATTCTCTCCTCCTCAGCCACACATGGTGCTCTCTCCTCCTGTATCCTGCGTTCTCTTTCTTGGTGCAGCTCAGAGGGGGGTGAGTGAGGGTGGCAGCGTTTAATGGTTAATAAACTGTCAAACTTAAAATAAGCCAAGTTATCGGTTGCAATTTGAAGGGGAAAGTTTTATATCCAATCACAGTAAAAAATAAATAAATCAGACAATGCACCGGCAGGTAATGATGTTACTGCACTTGTGGTCTCGACTGGTCTTGAAATAAAATTCCGAGTCCTCTTTGTCCGAGACCGAGTCAAGACCGAGTAAAAATGCAGTCGAGTCCGAGACGAGACCGAGACCATCACAATGTGGTCTTAAGACCGGTCTCGAGACCAAGACCGATCTCGAGTACTACAACACTATTGAATACAGAGGGTCATACTTTAATTTTCAATTTGAAAAGCTCATAAACAACCTGTCCTTGATGTGTGCATCCATTATTTACTTATTTTGAAGGACTTTCCTGGCTCGTTCATCCATCACTGTTTGAGCCTTGGAGAACAATATTTACCCACCATCAGCGGAGCCAATTCACCATAATCCAGCTGCGTTTAGGTCTTTGTCAGTCAGCGCGTCTGTCAACAAGGGTTGGGGTCAAAACACTTTCAATTCACTCATTTCAGTGCAAACTATTGTGGCAAAATATTTCTGTTTATCCTCTTCCTGAATTGACTGAACTGAGGGTGAATGTACTCCGACCTTGCTGTTAACAGAGGGGAGAGAGGAAACATTGTTAACATACTGCATAAGTGTTCACCATGACAAGTCACTCAGTAAAAAAAAATAAATTCTTCAAAACATGAAAAAACCTGCAATTTTGTGCACAAAGGCAATTCAAAGTGCTTTACACAATGTATAGGCCTACAAGACATTAGATAAGAAATACAGAATAAGATAAGTAAAAATAAAAAAACAAATATCAAAAATTCAAGAATCTTCTTAAACTGTGTAACAGTATTTTGTAAATAAGCCACATCTCTACTAGAATCAAGATAATTTCACTTCATTTAGCAAAACTCTTGACACAAGTGCATGATTTGCATTGCAAACAAATGAAATGATCTCACCCCATGGGCAGATTTCACTTATTTGACAAAAAATACGATTTTACGACTCAATGCTAGATGAAAGGGCTTTGCGATTGTAAGCGATAGTCACCTGATGAATCCCGCACAATCGCACAAGTTGGCACGGCCCTCCGACGTAATTGAGAGGATAGAGAAGGCTATGCTCTACCAGTAGGGAACATATTGTTGTTTTGGTGGGAGCGATCTCTGACAGGCACAAATAGTTGGTGCTCTGCCAAAGCAGCTCTTGGCATTGGCAGCACTGTCATTTGCATTTAAGGATGCTTCTGCAGAGATGAGCTCATTAGCGGTGCTTCGCAGAGCACCCGCGAATAACTTTGTGCCATCCATTGCACGCTGTATGACGGCTTCAGGTATAGTATACGTGAGAACCAAAGCAATAGATAGGGAGGAGAGAGAGGAGGACTGCTTTGGTGATATATTAAGGGGGGAGAGATTGCTTTGGCCCTAAGGTAACAACAAGGAGTCATAAATCGCAGGTGTCCAGGGCAGAGTCGGTTTTAAAGGGAGCCCCACCTGTTACAAGCCTTAAGTTATTGGGTATCGACTTTACATGCCCCCTTGTAGGCATGCACGCCTGCATTCAGCTGGTATAAGTATGGTGATAACTAGTGATATAAGATCAAAAACAGCCGATATACCGTTCAAGCACGGGCAAGTAGAACTGTACCAAGAATCCAGAGAAATATCACAACATAATCTGTTTCTTTTATGAAAGAGAAGTTTGTTTTTCCAGTTAGTCCACGGTTCCTCTGGAGGTGCCGACGCGTGCGCAAGCTGCCAGACGAGCAAGGATGTGCCGCTACTCGCCTGAAAAGTAGTCCCTGCGTTGTAAATGTCGCTGGCATTGCCTCTGAGAACGCAGCTTAATATTCAGCCACATGCTCAGATGACAACCTGATTTGTCTAAGCTCTCACTAATGTTAGCATCATAATCACACTTCTCATTAGTAGTTATCAGATTAAAAAGGGGCAAGGAAGGAATGCAATATGAAAAATCTTCTGCCAAAATGAGATATTTACTTTTTAAAAATAGTGACACCGGCTTTTACAAAATGACTGATAAGACAAAATGAAGAGAAATGTGGTACTTTGTAAAGTTCTTTGAGTAGATCCTTTCCAGTTTAGAGAAAGTGAATGTTGAACTACTACTTTTTTTTTCCTCCCAAAAATGCTTTAAAATAATAACTCTTCATTTACTGTCCTGTGTTGTATCCTCCCAGGAACCCAACATCCAAAAAGTATGCGCTACAAGTTCAACTTCATTGCAGACGTGGTGGATAAGATTGCTCCAGCAGTGGTGCATCTAGAACTTTTCCAAAGGTAAAATACACCTCAGCAAAGAGCATCATAAACATCCCTATTGGCATAAACGAAACAAAAATTGGACCGTTGAGAATTCAGCACCTATGATACAGCATTATCCCTTTTCCCTTCTTTTCTCTCGCCAGGCTGCCGTTTTCCAACCAGGAGGTCCCCGTGTCGAGCGGTTCGGGGTTCATCGTGTCGGAGGACGGCTGGATCGTCACCAACGCGCACGTGCTCGCCAACAAGCAGCGGATCAAAGTGGAGCTGAAGAGCGGCGTGCAGTACGACGCCGCGGTCAAGGACGTGGACCAGAAGACGGACATCGCACTCATCAAAATTGAGTCAGAAGTGAGTGCTCGCCGGAAAGAGGCGACTCCATTTTCACTCCGCTCCCCGAGGTCCTTGGACTAAAATTCCGTCTTGTGTTTTACCCGGGCCTGGCAGCTTGTCATCAGTGGCTAACATCAAAGCCACCACACAGGGTATTAATCCTGCACAGAAAGTGGGGCAGATATTCCAGGGAGGAAGTCATCAAGGGGCCTTTGTCCACCAAAATTAGACTCCGCTCCTTAACATGGTCAATTTGTCGTCTGATTTCCCCCAGGGGGTATTTGGTCATGTCATGTAAATTCAAAGCTTCGGTGCTATTTTTTTTTGTATTTGCAAGTGTTGCTTTGAATAAAACATTTGTCACTGTTTAGACATGCTCTTACTCAACCAGCTGCTTTGTATGGCAGTAAGGCTTCCACCCCCAACCGCTTCTCTGAAACTCCACTCGGCATGGACAAGATGATTATGATTTTCATAACTGATCGGAATACAGGATTTCCTCACAAATCAAGAGGAGATAACAAGGAATTACTTTGAAAGGGACAATAAATGTGAAGGAATTTGCCTTAAAATAATGTGGGAGTGGTGACAGGTATACTATGATATATTTTTCTGTAGAAGCGGACCTATAGGTTGCCCAAAAGGCAAATTTGTCATGGCACAAGGCTCCGTGCCCCAGGAGATGTGACTATAAACTCGGCCGAGCATCATATTCCACCCCAGAGATAAAAGAGCTTCAGCTCGGGGTAAGAGAAGGCAGGCAGAGACAAGCTAAGGCTGAGTTTAGTTTGGTTTACTGAACAATTTTCAGATGCATTGGAAAATAATCAAGGATAACACAAAAACAAATACTCATTTCCAACGTGGTCCTTGGTCTTAGAAACGTAGACAGAGATTCATAGACAACACTCATTACCATGGGTGTAAATTGGGTATGGCAAGGTGTAGCACTTGTCATGCCTGAGTGAGTACAAACTTGATCTTGTAGTTTTTATTTATCATAATGAAGAGCAAAGGTCAAGCAAAAATCAGCAGAAATTTATTTGGAAGCTACATAAACTCACATAAGTATTCAGGACTTCCCTCTAACCTGATAGTTTGGGGACCTATGCCTAATAATTTATCACACTGATCAAATAATAATGTCTTGTCCATCATCACAAATTGCTCCATCTGACCCCAGATATAAGCAGGTTTTCACGGCAAATGATATTGGATACAGGGATTTTGCCATAGTTTAGGATTTAGTGAATGAACACACTTGGTCCATTGTGTGGTTACACCTGCCTAAAATATACACAAATTATGAAATGACATGGTCATGAAGGCTTGGTTGGTTCACAGTTGACCAGTTTTCTGGCTACAAGTAACTTAAGCCTAGTGAAAAAAGCAAGGGGTAAGGGAGTAGGTAGCTAATATTTGGAAGCCTAGCGCTCTTTCTATACTAACTGAGAGAATGCAATCTAGCCATAGCCATAAAGTTATCTAGGTTAGCTAGTTAGCCTACCTGTCCTTCCAAGTTCAAACTAGCCATACTAGCCTACAGCTATCTAGGTAAGCTAGTTAGCTAACCTCTGACCTTACAAATTCAAACTAGCCATATAAGCCCATAGCTGTAGATAAGTCACTGCCATTTATATTTTTATGTATATTCAAGTTCCTTCTTTGCCATTCAAGTTTGCTAGTTAGCTAATTTGCGGTTATTTGGCTCATTGAAGTTTAACTCAACCAATAAGATTATTTCTGCCAAAGTAACTCGGCCTCTGAGAAATGTTTGTAGAACTAAAAGTCCAAACTTGTGAAATGTTCACTTGTAAAATGAAATGTTTTCGTTTTGCCATTCTTGTCCTTCTTTGTTGAACACAAGATTCTGTCTCCTTGCTGATCTCCCTTGCTCCAGAGTCCCCTGCCAGTGCTGCAGCTGGGCCAGTCGTCTGACCTGCGCCCCGGGGAGTTCGTGGTGGCGGTGGGAAGCCCGTTCTCCCTGCAGAACACCGTCACCACCGGCATCATCAGCACCGCGCAGCGCAACGGCCTGGAGCTGGGCCTCAAGGACTCCGACATGGAGTACATCCAAACCGACGCCATCATCAATGTGAGCGAGTCCACAAAAAGCATTTATTAAAAAAACATTCATTTCCTCTCTTGGCCCTGCGTTGCGTTTTATCTCCCTTGTCACTTTTTGTTTTAAATGAATCACTTGTTGCTCTGTTGATTCACAGTACGGCAACTCCGGGGGACCGCTTGTTAACTTGGTAAGAGGATTTCTGGTGCTACATTGTATGTAAAAGGATAATACCGTGTCATTTGCATATCTGTTACGCTTATTGCTATGCAGGCGATCTTTCTTGTTTTATTTATGACAGTGAAGAGCAAGGTCACGATTCTGTTTTATTTAATACCCAAAGTCTCCACGCTGCATTGCTCATTTTAATCCTGCATCTGGAAAGATTTTCGAGTGCATTATCTAAATATTCTTATGGGGTGTCTTATGTGTACTTATTGATTAAAAAAAACAAGTAAAGGACAACATAATATAGCTACTCCCTCGGGTGCCCCTGTGAAGTTTAAGGCTAAGCCTCCCTCAGTATTTTAGGACTAGGGCTTATATTATTATGGAGGCCTTTTGCATTGGTACTGTGTATTCAAATCATACAGATGGTACATTCATTTATCAAGCCTCCAGCTTTGTTTTCTAAAAATACAGTTCTTTGTAAAGGGGAACAGTCGCCATACCGCTGGCACATTTTATTACTCGTCCTTCACTGTGAACACGTAGATAAGTTACTACAATAACCAAGACTGATGCATTTTTATTGTAGCTCTGATGGGGGGGAAAAGAACACTTAGGCCTAATAGACGATGAGTTATGTTTTGTGCATTGGAAGAAAAAGAGGTAAATTACTCTCACTGCCATTGCTTCTTTCCATAGCTGCGACAAAAATGTAATAAACAGTGAAACTCTTAGGACCACAATCTTCACTTACGGTTGTCCTTCCACTCTCTTTGTTTAACAGGACGGGGATGTGATAGGCATAAATACTCTGAAAGTGACTGCAGGAATCTCCTTTGCCATTCCCGCGGACAGAATACGCCAGTTCCTCGCTGAATCCCATGACAGGCAAATCAACGGTTAGCAGGATGGCATGTTTCATCCGTGTTGCTGATTTGGCTCTAGGCATGATTTTGATGATCTATGATTTGACTTTATCGCCTTTAGGAAAGACTGTGCCAAAAAAGAAGTACATAGGCATCCGGATGCTGCAGCTCTCACCATCGTGAGTAAACATCTGAACAGTTCCAAAAATAACCATAAACACCTCTAACGTTGTTGCATATTGTGTTTATTATATTGTGTTCTGATAATAATGGTTACCACGCATTCACAATGTGCTTATGATGCATGTCTAATAATGCCTTATGAGCACCTCAAGTAAAGTGTTACCAATATTTCTTAAATATAGAGGAGCCCGGCTGTAAAAGCGCAATCATTTTGTTAATTTTGGACTTCAGTTACCTACTATCCTTAAAAAAAATCACTTTAATTTGATATAGATAGATATCTCATTTAAAAACAAAATCTTCAGGTTACATAGGATGGGTGCAAATTTAATTAGACAGTCTATAATTTGTCTTCTTTGGGAAAGACTGTTTCTAAGTTCCTCTAATCTATGTTCCTCTCTGTATGTCCAGTTTGATCCGAGATCTCAAGGATCGAGAGAGTGATTTTCCAGATGTGAGCTCAGGGGTTTATATTTATGAGGTGTTACCTGGAACCGCTGCATTCAGGTAAGAGTCAAGCCAAAGCCTCTCCTGTTCATTGGTGTAGTACACCTATAAGTATTCTGTTTGCATGTACAGGAATGGGACAAAATACAGTAGGGTTCGACAGATATATCTGGTCAACATTTGCCTGATCAGTCAGTGTCGTCAATCTGATGGATATGATGCAGTTTGATTACATATTCATTGTATAATTGATCAGTTCTGCATTGGTTGTCCATGGGAAGCCCTTTACCAGAATCTTTTCTAATGAGGCATTTTGATTGGATTCAACACAGTATGCATGAATATGTTTTATTATAATTATTATCCTGGGTTTCAGTGTTCAAAATACTGCTACAGAGGCTTTTCCACCCTCATAAGAATAAAATTCAGGGGAAAACACTGCATACTGAATTTATTTTGTGTAAAAATGGTATTGCCCTTCAAACCCATATCAGTCTAACCCTAATTGATAGATGGCAACATTATTCATTAATGTCAACAAGATATTGACCCAAATCTCAGAGATGGTGCATAAAACATGTTTTCAGATTGTGAAAATATTAAACACATCCTGTTTTCCTCTTGGCCTGAGATTCAAAGTAAGATACTACACTGGTGAGTAGGCTTTTTATTAGAAGGCATTACCTGGAGCTAATCAGTATGATGCAGAGCACGGTGTTGTTTAGCCACTAGGTCCTGCAAAATGCAACAGCAGCGCTGTGAACTGGTGTTTGGGGGCCTCTGGATATTTTCAAAGGCGTGGAATAAGAGCATCCCTGCGGTTCTCAAGGCTGCAGATTGAACTGTGGTCCAGTTGCTCATTATACTTGTATATATACGTGCTTCCCACAGGCAAAGCTCTGACATCTTCCTCTTCATGTAGACAGGATCTCTCTCTGACTCTTAAGACTCACTATATTCCTAAAAGCCCCCCATTGCAGCCTGAAGCCTTGAGCGGCATACAGCAGCAGTCTCACATACCACCGGATGCATGACAGAGGAGGTCAATTTACCATGACAATACTGAATTGTCCGGATTTCTCGGCCTTTTTCCGGCTGCACTCCCCCTTGCACTCGTCACCGTGGGTCGGTGAAATCGGAATTTAATGTTATTCTAGTCTCGCGTGCATTGTCAGTCACTCTGTATAAGATCATCAGCTACAGTAAATGCCTCAAATATAAATGTCAATGCAGTGCGGCACATTATAATGTCACGACCCCGCCGTTTCTTTTGTTTACCTTCGCTCTTGAGGGGAAGGGAACCTGGAACAGGAAAAGACTGGTCTAAAGGTCAATGATGTTTTTCCTTAGGGTGTGAAACCCGCCCGCCTGTGTTGGGTCTGTGTTGGCAAGGCTTTATGTGTGTGTGATGTATGGTGTTGTTTGCTCCGCAGCGCTGGCATGATCAATCACGACGTGATCATCGGCATCAACGGCCGGCCGGTCGACACTACGCAGGACGTGAGTGAAGCCGTCCAGACCGGCGCTGCTTTTTCTGTGGTGGTGCGACGGAACGATACGGATGTTACACTAACCATCACTCCTGATGAGATTGACTGATAGACTGGCTGTTTTTAGTAAATGGCAGGCATTAAAGGAAAAGTCCACCCTAAATTCTATCACTTAAAAACCGTTATTGGCGATGTACCTTGCATTTCTAAGCTCATTTTGTTGTTTGGCGATGTATTTTTTTTTTAGATATTTCCTAGATATCTAGATATTTCCAGCGCAGCTACAACGGAGTTTGATGGCAAAAAAATGTTTCAGCTATCTAAAACATCCAGTTTTGGCGTCAGTCCCTCAGAATCAAAGAGCGAGGGCTTCTTTCTAGAGCCGCCATTTTGCACCGAGAGACGTTCGACAATCACACAGGGCGAAATCCATCGTAGAAGAGAGAGAGAGACCAATTACTCCAGACAGAAGCCTCAATAGACCAGTATGCACTGCAGTTACAAGATTCACGAACTAGTTGGCTAGCTAGCTATATTTATATGCCCATACACCAGTGTTTCCCAGTTAAGAGCATAATGTTGATTGGTTGAGCAGTAGAGACAGCTCTACCTGAACAGGACTAGCATGAAAGGGTGTAGCCCTAACAAGTCTTTTAAGTTGTGATTATCTTTGGAGAGGTAAAGCACACTTAATCGTATACTGGTTGACAGTGTCACCAATGTGAGCGTGACTACTCAATACCAAGAAGTAACGCCGCTTGATTCTGTTCTTTCGGTTTCCTTTAAGGGGGTAAAAATATCTTTCTATTTTACTTGATTTGATTATTTTAATGCAATGCATTTTGCTTGTTCTTATATGAATTTTATCTTTTTATCTGCCTTAAAAACTTACTTGATTTGATTCTTTTAATGCAATGCATTTTCTCATTTTCTGTCTTCATCACAAAGTAACTCCTGGAATGCATTAAACATCACAGATCGATGATATCTAACAGTGGAACAGCATCCAAGGGGGGATTTTCCTTTAAACTGAAGCAAACAAGTTCTGTCGCTCTTGTCTATTGTTATTCATTCAAATGGTAGAATATGTAATATTTTGAGTACCAAATACTTTCCTTAGTGCCAGTGTACACAAGACAATCCTCAATGTATAGAGGTGATATAGTTAACCTAACAGCTGTATGTCCCAAGAATTGTACTTGATTGTGTATTTACCTCTGTTATTGGTGAAATATATGTACATAAATGTAATAAAATGTATTTCTTGAGATATACATACATTTTCCCACTCCTGTTCAAATTGTTGGGCATATACTGGCACATTGCAGGAACTGAAGCAACTGAGTGCGCTCAATCAATTCGATCTTGTAGTTCAGGTCAATATCTTGAAGTACTGAGTAGAGACAACAAGCTCTTCCATTGACGTTCTACTTCTCTGCACAAACCAGAGCCCATTAAATCAAATCAGAGAATTAAGAGAAGGCACTTTACCGCTTTACCAAACACTTTTTTTTTATTGAACCATATTACTGTGTGGAGTGATAAAAGCAAAGTGAGACAGTCTGCATTCCTTCGCAATAGGGGAAAATATGTCGTCCCAGCGCTCTACAGTGGCATTTCTTTCCGAGAGGCACATGTGCTGCTTAATTAAAAAGACAAGACATTTAGGAGCACAATCTGTGCAAAATAATTGAGTACGCCCATCCCTAATTTCAATCTCAAGTCGCATATGTATTCCTTTTTTTTTAATTTCAGTAGCAGTTTAGTTTCAGGAGCAACATGCCATTAGAGATCATCTGAAAAGGATACGTTGTCAAATCAAAGAGAGACGCGCGGAGGTGTATTCCCCTAATGTTCGTAGGAACATGTTTTAGACAACATAAATAGATAAGGCAAATAAATAAATAGCTCATTGGATTAAAATTAAAGAATATAAAACAATATCCAAGTCACGTTGGCGGCCAGATCAATATTATATACAGTATTTTACAAGGGCAAGGGCCTCATGGACGTCAAAATCTTCAAAACAGAGACATCAATACAGTATGTTACAGTACATTTGGGACAATTCTGGATTCTGGATCAACTGGATTTGGACTTGTGAGGATGAAGCAATCAGCATCTGAGAAACGTGCTCAGGTTAAAAAACAAACAAAAGAAAAATCCTGTACACGAAAGTCACTATGTACACAGTTTTTACAGATGTGTAAGAAAGCATATCTCGAGTGGAAAACTGTACTATGCAAAGCAGGATTTTAATACCAGCTGAAAATATATTGCTTCCTAAAAGCATGAGGAAAATGGTCGACACATTGACGATCATGTCTTTTTGGAAGTTTTTATGATGGCTTCTGAATGGGCTTTATGGACCCTAGGGACATGAAACTCGCTCTACCTATAAAAAGGGCCGCATAAACCTTCGGTTCAAGTAAAAACACGAAATTCAACAAAATGAGTTGGAAGATTTGAAGATTTCATGTCATTTCCCAGACCTGAGCCTAGAAACTAAGTACATCGTCAATGAAGACCTTCAATATAAAGTCATTCATTTTAGTTTTAGACTAAGCAGGGTTAGACTCTACACCGAGACGCAAAGTAGAGAAATACTCCCGCAGCTTCGACTTGAGGAATTTACTGCTTGCCCTGCCTCAAAACTTTCCTGAAGCCAATAACTCAAAACACTAAATCAACAATCACGCCATAAACACGACTTATGTAATCACTATCCATCTTGGGCGCTGTGTTCATACTTGCTTGACTGGCTGTAATGTGTAATCAATCCTTGTTTCATTTGCTATTCATTTTGTTTTCATTTCACTGCGGGAGTACATTCGAGGAACTGAGAAAAATACAATATTCTGATGTACGCTCCAGTGGGAGCGTACAGTAAGAGGGTCAGGGAGAGGTTTTTAGTAATGCGGTGCAGGGTAGTAGTGATTAAAGCTCAGCGTAGCATAGAAAAAGGCAAAATAGTTACAAGATCGCTGATCATTAGTGCCTTATTTCCTGCAAACCAGCGGTGATCAAATGTTTCCGTGTCACAGACCCCGGGGGTTCCTGCACATTCTCCGTTACAGAGTTCCTGGACTTGAATTTCTTCTGTTTCTGTTCTGCCGTGGAAATGAATTTCCTGAGATAAATGAGAATAAAGCTCTAGCTGATCTAATTTCTTGGCTGGATTGGGAGAGTTTGGTCAGGGCTCGATATGATGTTATGTCGATAGTGGCTGGGCAATGTGAGTGTGACAACAAGGTCGTATCACTCCACAGCTGGGGAATATTCTTCACAACAAAAATGACAATATGTGAAAGGAATAGTGGGTCGATAACTAGAAAAATGTGTACTTTCCAAACCTGCTTAGGAACCCTGGGACCCCAAAATAGACCCACATTAAGGCCATGGAACCTCATTTGGTAAGGTTTTGTCCCAAGGAGATACTGAAGATTTTTGTTGTTGTTGATTTAGTACTGAATTGTAGAACTGTCTACACTGTATGCGGGGTGATAAAAGTGGTGACAATGAAACCTAGGAATAGAACTGTCCTTGTTATACATTCTCAATCTGGGGATAATTTCAAGTGAATTCAATTATAGTAAAATTAAACTATTCTTAATTTTGCTGGGGATCCCCTGGAGCCCCCTCAAGGACTGTCGGGAGGTCCCTGGACTGCTGTAAACCCCCATACGCAAGCATCAACACAGCATTCGTAACCAAGGCAAGCTACGGCCAAACCCTTGGGTTTCCCAATATGTAACCGATAACTGAAAAAGGAATAGTTGAGAAGCAGAGTCCTCGGTCGGCGTTTGCCTTTTCGGCCTCAGTAGTACGTGCACCAGTTGCTGTAATCGCTGGGCATCAGCCCGCCGGTGATGAGCAGGATCAAGTCAACAAACCACCAGATTCCCAGGCCGCCCAGGGTGAGCAGCTTGCCCACGGCGGTGCCGGTGTGGCCCAGGCAGAAGCGGTCCACGCCGAAACAACCCAGGAAGAAGGAGTACAGCAGCGTGGTGATGAAGTAGTGTCCGGTGTATCTGTGCAAAAACCAAAAGTAAACAATTCCGCAGATGAGTTCGATTCTTCACTCTGTATCAAGGTGTCTACCAGTTTAATTTAAGACTTTTTAAGACCTTTTTCATGCCAGTTGGAATGAAATAGGAGACCAATCTTGCCTGGGCTGATTTCACAATGCAAAAACCAAGAAATCGTAACAATTTTAAGACGTCTAACACTGAATGGAAGACTTAATGTTATATTTAACTGTATTCTACACCTTTTAATGCCTTGAGTTTAGATCTACAGACGCCCTGTGTATTGATTTTCTGCCATATCTGTTACAAACTGAATATTAGATATTTGGGGTGGAAAAAGGAAATATCAAAATAAGAGCTCAAACAAACCAAAAGATTTATGAGAGAGGCTAGTAGAGAAAACCTGCAGCTCAGCTCTATGTGTCTGATCTCTATGCGGTTACTAGAGAGATTGAGGTTATGTGCTGAATGCAGAGAGATGCTGGGTGAACATGGTGTGCTGTGGAAAACATGGCAGAAAAAAAAAAAGTCAAGCGGTGATTTCTATGCATTTGTAAACAGTGCTCTCTAGTGGTGAAGTCCTTTAGGCCACAGAGTTTAATCTAGATCAGTGATTCTCAACTTTTTTCATATCAAGGACCCCTAATGGAGGACACATTAAAGCCACAGACCCCCAGTTGATGAGATATTGTCTCTTGAACCCAAATCTGAGAATATTTTTATTGTTAGATATGATTTTGTCCAGAATTCCTGGACTATCTGTATTGTAGGTAGAGATAACACTGAAACTATAATAAAAAAGAATAAGTTCATTCTCTAATTGTGTTAACTTCTTGTAAATGAAATAATAGTGAGGTTTAACACTTCATCAATTTGCTGGGGACCACCTGGAACCCCCTCAAGGACCCCTGGTGGTCCCCGGACCCCACGTTGAGAACCACTGGTCTAGATCAACTAAACCCTTTAATAGCTAGGTGAAAATTAATTGTAAAAAAAAAAAAAAGGTAAATCTTATTGAATTGGCACAAAAATGCATATATACATTAGATAAAAGTCAACAATGCACATTTGCATGTTTGGACTAATTTCTGCAGCATGTTAAGTCTATCTGTAAATTTTACCAGATGATAGCTAACAATGCACATCTTCATGTTCTGCCTATATTTCTGTACATGTTGACTCCATCTGTAAATCTGTTAATATGAGAATAGCTACAATGCATATTTGCACGCCTGGACACATCTCAGTATATTTGTTCCCCCATAATGTGAATAGCTATCAATACACATTGCACATCGGCTTCAACCAGTACATCTGTCAAAAAAAGATGCTATATCTTTATTTAGCTGCTGTATTATTTCCAGTATATTTGGTTGGTGTGAATACTTGTATTATCCTCCATACTCTTGTCTCATTCTTATCTATATCCAGTATTCTCTGCTGCTGTGATGACCCAATTTCCCCACAGCAATCATTAATGTTTCAACTAATCTAATCCAATTAGGATTTTTTTTCATCATTAAGACAGTCCCCAAGCATGGTTGTACTACTGCCTGCGTGTAAAGCATGCCAAAAGACACTAGGCAGACTGAAGATGTTAAACCAGGCACCAAGACTCAGTCTGAGTCTGAGAGTTTTTGGTATTGTTTTGGTACCAGGTGCACAAATATATATTCTGAACTATTTACGATTGTATATTTCCCAAATAAGTAGTAAACCGAGATGAACAGTCATCATGCATCACGCACCTCAGAGTAACACATACATACATCCACTTCATCGCATCATCATACAGTTTGGACCCGATGCATGCCGTCCTCTCTTGTCAGATAGAATATTACACCAAACTCCATAGAAGTCACTGCTAATTTAATGTGGTTTTTCTTATCTTCAAACTCTACAAAACTCATAGAACATCACTCAAGACCTTTTCCAAATTGTTAGGATTTACTGGTAAATTCTGCATACAAATGATCCACCAAGCAGCTTGCAGTTCAATTAAATCTCAACTTTTGCAATTGTTTTTCTTGTTAAGGGAAAATGTGCTCACTACTCCCCCACACAGTCACTAATAAACTCCTTGTTAAACTCGGTAATGAACTCCATATTAAGGCCGGCTAGAAGCTCTGAAGCCTCAGTGAGTAAAGAAGAACCACAAGTGCTGCATTTGACAGGCAACGATCTGTGTATTTATGCCTTTCATACAGGGAGACACTTTCACCTGATAAGCTTGTGGGGCAGCATTTCCTTTGGTGCGGAAATTGGAAGACAAGGAGTAACAACAGTAGAGAATTTATTGAAATATGAGCTGCTTGACGGACAGTGTTGAGGGTAACGCGTAATCAGATAACTTTTTTGTGGTAACGACTAACTTAACAAGTTATTGTTAACTGTAAGTTTAGCTTTCACTATCATACCTAAGATTTGAATTGAAAGCGCTTGTGAGACCAGACAGGATCAGTTAACGCTTCTGTGATCTGAGTATTTAATGTGGAACCAGGTAAATGAAAGCTACCTTGATGTTTTCTTTAGACAACAGTAGTTTGTTACTTAAGGCTGTGTCCCAAACATGATGATTAGTGATGATTTCTGTACAATAAGAGTGATGACATCAGCAGAAGATGTATTTTAAAGGCATGTTTTTAAGTGGGTAATGTGAAAGTACTCTAACGAGTTACTTTTAATAAAGACTAACTTAGTAAAGTAACTAGTTACTATTAGGGCAAGTAACAAAGTAAAGTAACTAGTTAGTTTCAAAAGTAACTTTCCCCAAAACTGTGGATCATTTGCATGCCGACCTTCTACCCTTTCTACCCATTCCTAAAAGGTCTGGAGTGATGTTCTATGAGGTGTGACATCATGTTTGCTGATAATAAAAAAAAAGGCCACATTAAAGCTGCTGTAAGTAAGTTTGGGACAAAAAAGATCAAATCTCCAGAAATTCATACCGACACAAGCAATGACACACCTCCTATTGAGTGACAGGAGGAGTGATTGACAGGACGGAGTCCCGCCTTCTACCTCAGACTTCTCCTCATTGGTGAGATGGGTTGCCACACATTTCACTTTGAAATGGGAATAGCAAAGGAATGGGGCTACCACTGTTCGTATCCGGCTTGTCTTTGGCCACCCAATGTGGCAATTTATTTTTATTACTTCTAAATAAATGTTAATCCATAAAAGTTACTTACTACAGCTTTAAATTAACAGCATTTTGCATGGAGTTTGGTGTGACATTCTCTCCCTACAAGACAGAATGGCACATATCAGGACTATACAGTTGTGTGTCAAGCGTGGCATCACTTACTTGATGCAGGGTACATCCCCTCTGAGGAACTCTCTGGGTCCAGCACACTCTATATCATCTAGTGCGGTGCAGATAACTTGCGTGTGGTTCACTTCTTTTTGAGTCTGGCCTCCCCACTAAAGAGAAAAGCAGTGATATGTTCAATTGAATGTATGAGCACGCCACATAGTAGGATCTGCTTATCATGAAGTTCAAGGCGGTTGTATTGACACTTACCCCCAAACAGCCGTGGCCCAGCTCCTGTAAAGCACTGTTGTTGCCTGCATGATCTACAGGGTCTTGACAGTGGATGAACTCCTCCGGCCTACATGCCACAGCAGGGATGTGTCAAGTTAGACAGGAGAATGGAAGTGTGAGACTGATTTGGATAACAGGCTAACTAGGCTGTCGTGAGTTAAGGTAAACCTTAGCTAGTAAATATGTTCCATTTTTTTCTTGGGGATGAGAGAGCCGGATGCGAAACCTCATTCAAAAGAATCTGGCAGTTTAATGTTGCCTTACTTATCAAGCACATACCTAGTAGACCATGAACTAAGACGTGTAATAAATCATTAGGGTCCTCTGGTAAATTCGGCATTCACGTGATCCACCAAGCAGCACCTTATTTGAATAAAATCTCAACTTTAATATCGGCACATGATGCTCGCCACTGACCATTTTGGTGGAAGATTGGGTTAATAACAGGCCAGCCAATTTTGAAAGTTGAAATTTTATTGATGGAAGTGCTGCTTTGAGTATTGAATATATACCGAATTGAAGAGTGGGTTCTAAAGATTCACAAACGGTCTTAACTCATGTTGTATCTGGTACGTAACTTTGCCGAGGAGTACGTGAGCGTTAATTTGCTAGATTTCGGAAAGGACTCTGGTGTGACGTTCTCTATACAAGAGCTAGCTACCATCAGTTATGTGTAGGTTAGCATTAGCACGCCAAAATGCCACTCACGCTAGCGAGGCCATACTTACAGATAGCTGCAGAGGACGACCGGAGACGGTGGTCTGTACTCATAGTGCTCGGTGTAATTCACTCTTTCGACTGGTATTACATGATATGTCTCGTTTTCCTGCGGCTGTTCGCTAAACGGGACTGTCGTCGCTCCCTGGCCGGGAGGAGCAGCGGGTGTCTCCGATGTCGACGAGTTTTGGGAGTGAATTCCTTCCAAACATTGTAAAAGTATCACTGTCAGCAGCAACAGGACCTGTCCGCACAGCAGAATATAGTTTACAGAAATCCTTGCCATCCTCAAAATGCTACATAGATACTAAAAAATCCGCGTCTGACAGCTACATTTACGATACGAGTTTTTACATTGGATTTCTTATTTTGATGCTTTGTCCCATGGCTATGACGTCGTCAGTATGCGCCTACGTCCCTCGCGTCATCTCGCCATCTAGTGGGCAGGGTTGCCAGGTCAGGCAAATTTTTTTAGCCCAAGAGACTGAAAATCCTCCCACAAAGCTCCCAAATCAGCCCAAAATACACCTGCCAGCATTTTTTTTTTATTATTATTATTTATAGATTGAATGCCATTGCAAAATTAGTTTGTGTTTTGTAAATGATATTTATTAGCCTACTTAGAATTGTATTTATATTAAGATTATTGAGTCATAAAAGAGAGAGGAGAGATAAATCAGCATTTCTCTTTCAAAAGATTATGTATTTGTGATGCTAAGTAAGACTAGGGAAGTGAAATGATTATCGGGAGCAGCCAAAATCTGCAGAAAACGTTAAATATTGGCGTGTTGACGGCTTTAAGTGGGTTTGAAGGTATGAACACTTCCAAATCGTTGCTTTTAACCGTCAAATAATTTCGTCGGTTATTCCCATAGGACCTGAACGCAGCATAACATTGTGGAGCAGAAACATATTTTATTTCAATTTTTCAAAATAGAGGGATACTAGCCTATACAAAATGACAGCAAAAACTACAACTCCCTGTAGGAACATTGTGGTAGGCCTGCTATAGGAGATAAGAACACTAAACATCACTAGGCCTACTGAATATCACAGACACACTATAGGCTATAACTTCAGCCCCTATAGGAATATTATAGGAATATTAGTCATACCACAGTGATTTTATAAGTGACATTATAGTGCAATATTAGGGATACCATAGTTATTAAGATATAGGAATACCACAGGAGATAAAAAAAAAAGAAATGCCACAAATTAAGATAAGATTCGTGAGTTTTAATTCCTACATTTCTTAAATTGTTTCGGGACCCAGAATAACTATAACTTTATTTAATATTATTGTGTTAAAGTTTAAGCAGGCCTCCCCCCCATAATGTGCTGGTCGGCATTGAGCATCCTGTCTCGGTCCGTAGTCTGCATTGGATTTTTATTGAATTAGGCCTATAACACATAAGATAAAGTAGCCACGTCAGCTATAATTACATAGCGTTGCCGTAGGGTGAAAACCTCATAACTCCAATTTTGGTGATTTCATTTGAAGGATCACATGCTGCTCTAATTGAACCACACTTGGGCTGATTAAAACCGTTCAAACCCCCCATTGGATAAACTCCACAATGCATGGCTGTCAGGCTGAAAACAAGCTGCTCTTCTTAGTTTCTTAACAGTCGACATTTTGGACATAGGCTATGAGGTTTTCACCCCATAACAGGGATATGGCTATTTGTTAATGTTAAAGCCTTTCTAACGAATGATGAACCATATTAATCTTATATTAATCCCATTACGCACGTCAATTTACTCTTATTCTTACTCTTATCTTAATACATTTCAGAATAAAAACTATACAAATAATACAGCAAAACTGCATATATAAGGGTAATGATACCATATAGGAGATGACACATGGATGACTCGATATTGAGTAGCACAGACACACTATACGTTCCTAAAGGAAGAGGCCTATTATAGAAATATGACAGTGGCTTTTCGTTAGGGGAGCAACAAAAATCATTGCAGCGGTCAAAATATCAAAGAAATACCCGAATATGCCTAAAATAAACCATAGGTCTATCACGTGCATTGCTTGAAATGAAATGTCATATAAACCACAAAAGACCAAAGATTTAAAGACAAATAATTAAAAAGGCAAACACAGAATATTCCAAAAACAATGTTTTAATAATGCCAACAATTATTGCCCGACCTACATAGGCCTACATTTACTTTCATGTGTTTTTTTTTTTAATAATAATAATGCGAGTTACTTAAGAGCATTTATTATAGACATTAGCTGGCACTTTTAAAGAAACAGTGTTGATTAAATTTGCCAGCATTTCTTCAGGTTTCAATCTTCAAATCGGGTATTTAGGCTAGGCTATTAGGTTTTAAGAAAAAAAAAAAATGCTTGTCTGATTGTGGTGCCAAATTGTGTGACGTAGTTAAATGAAAACTACTGACTAGGTTAAATCTTTCAGTGAAAAGATACGCTTTCCATAAAATGTTTAATAAAATGTTAGATATTACAATAATCAAAGAAGAAATAGAAAAAAACAAAAACAATTATGGATTCCTTGAAACTACTAGCAAATAATTAGAGCAGAAACAACAGGCCTACGTGATTTTAGGCTAATGTAGACCTAAACTGTGTGTGTGTGTGTGTGTGTGTGTGTGTGTGTGTGTGTGTGTGTGTGTGAGTGAAAGTAATAGACCTATTTGAAGGAGATCAAAATAAGTTACCTTGGAATACAACGTCAGCGCAGTGCCATTAAACAAAACAGCCTGTAATCAAGTGCATTTTTCACGAATATACAGATAATAGCTTGTGTTCTCTTGTATGAAGAGACCCTCACGCCAAAGCCAATTCACAAATCTGGTATAGTTTAATGTTTCTTTACTTATCGGCAAAACACAAGACTTTAAGACCTTTTCTGAATCGTTAAGAGCCACTCTTCAATTCGGCATACATAGAATTTACCAGCCACCACTTAACTGCAATACAATTTCAACTTTTCTAACGGATCCACTTGTTATTCCCACGAGCTTCTTCCACCAAAAGAGACAGCGGAGGGCGGTAGCTAGCAGTGTGAGCAGCCTATAAAAGTTGAATATTTATGGGAATAAAGTGCTGCTTGGTCTGTAAAATGTATGCCGAATTTACTAGCACACCCTAACGATTGCTACAACGTCTTAAGTCATGCTCTATCAAGTTATTTACGTTTCCCGATAAGCAAGATAAACGTAAACGGTCGGATTTTTAGATGAGTTTTGGCGTGGCCCTCTCTCCACCTAAGAGAGAACGGTATCGGCTAAGGTGGAAAGTGGATAGACTACATGCATGGATATTTTAAAGCAGTAGTAGCCTAACCTATCTCTGCTATCATTATTTTCAATTATATTTTTGTGTATATTTCAGGACGATTCCTCTTCATTGGACTCTGTGACCTGTTGCGTTGTCCCGGGTTCATCCGCTGAGTCCGTGCGGCCTGTTTTAGTCGGCACCAGCAAATCTGGGGCAAGAGCGTGATATTTCAAGCCGTTGGCACCGTCACCCACAAGCGGAACAGATGAAGATATCATCGGGGAGGCGAGGCGGTAGTCCTGGGTGTGGACGCCTGGATAGGCTCTGAAATCCAGCCTGGCTCGTGGAAGGTACTGGGCTGAGACTGGCGCTGCAGAGAAACTGGAGTAGGGGTAAAAGAAAAACCCTCCAAAGTGAGAAAGGCCCACCAGGTCCTGTTGATCCAAAACAGAAGATAAAACAGATTATAAACTGTTTTTAACGGGTAAAAGTCACAGCTCCAGTCCTCAGTTTCGATTGATATTGATATGATATAGCCTAATATTTTAATATCTAAGAATATTAATGCAGTAACCCACGTTGCTATTGTATTGTTCAAGAACTATTTTGCTTGGCGGAAGAATAATTATTCGAATAATGATGTTTTTTTTTAATGATTCTTGAACTAGCTAAAACCGCTCTAAAACCAGTCAGTCACAGTGTTGGTTAGAGTTGTTGCTTTTATAAAACAGCGGTAAAACAACATACTAATAAAAAAAAAAGGAATGCAAATGTTCAAGTTTTTTTTATGTTTTAATCAAAGTAATAACTAAATGTTATTCATCCGCCAATTAAAATAGTTCTAAAACAGCAGTTGCTAAGCTAGGCTACACTTTGGTATGAGTGTTTATATATCATAATATTATATTATTACATTTTAAATTAACTTTTATGCGCCAATGTGTGTGTTTACTGGGTATTTTACAACCGCTTCCAAAATGACACAGCAAAGCAGAGTTCATGACTGGAACTATCCGACTTGTTTATTACTAATATCTGCCATAGGCTACTAATGTATTCCAATAAGTCAAACACCGGGTTGTTTCTCCACTGTTTACCTGTACCAGCGCGTGCTGTTGAAGGTTCATGGGAAACCCCGGAGTCCTGACAGGTGACGCGATGCTCACTCCACACGGCAATGCGCTGTCTAACGCCGCATAACCGTATAAAGTCCCTCCTATGTTGACCTGGGCGGGGTGGAAAAGATTGTTGGCGATACTCAGATCATGCAGGTGTCTGGTTAAATCCGGTGGATGGAAATAGCTGTGCGCAAAACCGCTGCGTAATTTGCGTAATTGTTCCCTATCCACAAAGTGTCTGGTCGGCTCCGGGTCTTCTGGTGCACAGCAGCCCGCTGCATCGGTTATGACATCGATGAGATGGTTTTGTCTGGGATCACTTTCTCTCTGTGTCCCGTGCGGGGTGTTTACTGTCCTCTCTGCGTCGTGCGTAATGGCAACGTTTGGCTCAGTTTTGGTTTCCTTTGGAGTTTTACGCACGTCGTGTCCAGGATTGTCCTCACCATTGCAGTCTTGATCACTGTCACTTTCGTGGGCGTCTTGCGTAAAAAAGATACATGTGAATGTTTAGGTTTATGTTCATGTTTGTACACTAGCAAAAATGTTGCAATAATAACCCCAATATAGGCCTAAATAAAAAATTAGGCTAGTATTAGGTCAAATCAATATGAAAAAGCCTGGCTGGACCATCTTTGGACCAAATGAATAAATAAATAAACTTTTTGTACCTGAAGACTTGGAGTTCTCTGAATATTCTGAATCCTT
This sequence comes from Centroberyx affinis, assembly GCF_046629955.1. Classification (NCBI taxonomy): domain Eukaryota; kingdom Metazoa; phylum Chordata; class Actinopteri; order Beryciformes; family Berycidae; genus Centroberyx; species Centroberyx affinis. The sequence goes on along the minus strand of NW_027283254.1, from coordinate 50,109 downwards.
CACAGGATCAACTGTCATTTCATTCATCCGCATCTCTTTTGACTTTTGTGATGCGTGTTGTAGTTTCCTAATATCACAAAAGAAGGAAAAATGATTTTAAGTGACATTGGTTGATTGTCTGATAAAGCATAATAGTGAACATGATCAGATATGGGTCAACCCAGAGGATAGCAGATGAAAGCATTATACACCACACTATAGTCCTAGATGACAGGTGTTTGTTCAATCACAGAGCTGATATGGCTCTGGGGCAGCTGTTCAATATCTAAAGTGTTAAATGAACTCTTATGGATGTGGGCTGATAGAAACACTAGCACAGTTTGGTTACACTCTAAACTGAACACTGAAGGTTTTGCTGTCCAGAAAAGTTGACATAGCCTCTGTCAAAGCCTCACTTTTTATTGCATGCTTGCTGAACCAATGCTGCGCTTTTGCTCTGTTGTGTTCCGAATTACATTTTCAGGATGTATAATTGAAAAAAAAAAATGTAAATAAATAAATCAAATCACATCAAATCTCTTGCACAAAGGATGTGACAGGTATTTAGAGTTCTATATATGAGTGTCATGTCATCTGGAAGACACTTATGAAGACACTGTGATTAAAACACAAAAATGTGCAGGGCCTGTCTTAGGGATATCGTAAATTTGAGATAGTGAAAAGGCCTTTTTAGGAATTCAAATAAAAAAAGTAGCATTGCAATGAAATATCCAATAAAGTAAAATGGCAAAAAGCTTTCTTGGAGGGTCAATTATAGAGGCCAAGGGACAAAGCAGAGTTCAGATGCATTAAGGTGAAATAGCCCTTTAATTGGTTTGGCGTCCCATCAGTTAACTCACCTCTTTTCTCTCCTCCCATTGCCTGTGTCTCGGAATCCCTTCGCGAAAGGATTGTTGTCTATTTTCAGCTGTGTGATCTGAAAATGAATATAAAAACAAGAACATAATGCAATGCAAAAAAGCTGCTCAGAACTGTAGACTTCCCCTTCAAAGTTGATAGAAAAACTGTAACATTTATATTATACTTGTATAAAGCCCAAGTAAAAATCACTATGCCATCCTCTCTGGCCTCCTTCAAAGTTATAGGTCAGTGTGTTACATAATACACCATAATGCATGTGATTATGTTAAGTCTTTTGGGAGTGTAGGTGTAATGAATGAAGAAGCAAACCTCCCACCTTATCATTCTGGTAAGCTGTTACCGCAATGAACTCTGTCTCAGAGAACACATAGGTCCTAAAGGTGCTGTAAGGCAGTTTCAGGATGTCGTTTGCCTTTACTACATGAAACCTCGGTTGGTATTTGTGCATCGAGTTGAGAATTGTCTGCAAATAAGAAGAAGTACATGAAAATGAATAAGGCAGTGAAGAGATTGGAGAGATTGGAGAGATTGGATATGGAGAGATTTGGGGAAATAGGCTACAATGTGGAAAAACTCATTTTTTAAAGCACTGTATTTTGTCCTGTTTTATGTTTACAAATAGAGCAGAAACTCAGAAGAGCCAAATAGCCTTTAGACCCAATATTTTATATAGGACTTTATAGCCTAAAATTCAGGTGTTATATGTGAAAACTTAAAAAAAAAAAAAAAAAGAATAAAACAGAAAATAAAAAAAATAAAAAGGACATGGCTTACGAAAAAGAACTATAACAATCAATACATTTAAAAACAGATTAACTCTAGCATTTTATAAAACAACTATAGCAGGTATACATTTTAGAATACAGATATCACATACAAACTATAAAGTATGTATACTATTCTATACGAATATTATAGGAATATTATAGTGAAACTATAGGAGACAAAAAAAGAAAATACCACAAAGTCCCATAAGATCAATATATATATTCATTATAGGAATATTATAGTGGTACTATGGATGGAAAAAAAACATACAGAACAATAAGGCACAGAAACACTATAGGAACATTATAGGGGATATTCTAGTGAATTTTCGTTAGAATGTGTAAATAAAATGAAAGCTGAAGCTTACAAATCCGTGCTTGTCAGATATGTTGTTGGTCAGTTTGAGTTTGTGGAAGTTGACCACTTTGGACATCCACTGCTCGCCGGTGGCCGGGCTGTCCGGGTGGATGTACATGCGCTTGGGCATCTCGGGGTCCGCCTTCCCCGCCACCATCCAGCGGGAGTTATGAAACTTATATCTGCAGTCGTCCGCCGCCACGATATCCATCAGCAGAATATATTTGGCTTTCGGGTCCAGCCCGGTACACCTTGCTTTGAACGGCGGAAACATGCGCCTGCGAGGAGGAGAGAAAATAGAACCAAGAGAGTGAAATCTTTCTCGGGGGCATGCACGCATTAAAAAAACAGAGATTGCGTCACCTTTTCGATATTTACCTCCCGGATTTTGTAATGACCATTTCGGTGCCGCATTTGTGGAACTGTCTCCAAAGCTCCCTGGCTTCCAGGTGAACTTTAGGGTCATCTTCTGCCATGTCCCCCCTCCCCAGTACGCCCGGAGGCCCGCGGAGGGTCGCGGACGGCTCCGGCGGCGATGTGTGGATCACGGGCTCGGCACCGGGATCCAAACTGGGATTTGATCCGCGGGACGTCAGCGCGATGGCGGGGAACAGCGAGGGTCCGGCCAGGATGGTGCCGTGAAGGGCCACATCCCCGAGCCTGCTCGCCGGGAAAGTGTGCGGCACCTCGCCGGGGACGCACGGCTCCGAGAAACTGCGCATCGTCTCCAAATACAGAGGAACTTTTTTTTTTTTTTTTTTACGCACGACTATATTCGGGTTACAATCTTGTCGGCGTGCCACATTGAAACATGCGAGGCGAATGTTTCTGCATCTTCATTTTAAGAGGCAGTAAACTGCATTGAAGGGTGCAGCCTCACTTCTAAGTCCAACATTATCCTCGTTTCTGGATGTTTTGTCTTAGGAAAAACACGAGTCCATGCAGTGCGTCCAGCTGCTTCCCAGCCTGTGTGTCCGAGGTGATTTGCTCCTTGACACGTTTGGACTCCGTATATGACACCCAGCAGTGGGTGGGGTTTCCCTGGTATTGCATTGTATGTGAAGGGGAGGCAGCAGGACTATCCTGCTTCAAGTTGCTCCACTTGCTGATGGAGCTGTCCTTAAGAATTTGGGGTTGAAATCCTACATTTTTATGAATGAAAACAGAACCAAATACATAGTAGGCCATAATGCACCAACCAGAAAGTAGCTTTTATCATTATTTGGGACTATAGTAGTGGACTCACTGGGCCTTCTTCCTCCTCAGTGTGTTTCAGGCTCATGCTGTTATGTGTCTTACCCCATCTGAGATGTTCATCAGCCCTCTATAAACACTGTAATGAACACCATAACTGCACCATCCATGAAATATGAGTGACAAACCCTAAATTCTGGCACGCACATTCCCTCCGTGCGATTCAGCCTTCCCACATCATTCCAGCGCCCTGCGGTTTTTGACGAGGCTCCGGGGCCCGGCGCGGCCCTCCCGCCGCACGGGGACGGGTCCGCGGGGGTTTCGGCTCTGTGCAGACGAGAGCTCTGCCAGCGATTGTCCAGGCCGGATTAGGCCCTGGGTTCGGTTACAGGCTTTTTATTGCTCAATGGCCCATGACAGGCCAGGAACGTCCCAGTGAAAACTCTCAGTGAGTGAGGGCGGCAGGTTCAGGATACATGGCTGCCACCCTTGATGTCCAGCGTGTGGGACGGCACAGTGTGTCAGCATGGGGAGCTGGAATCATATAAATTCCTGTGAGTAAATGTCTGTCATGCTGCTCTCTATCACCAGTTGATATAGTGCAATAGTGATTCAACCTGTAGTTATCCTTTACATTTGCTGTTCTAAACACCCGGTGTCTGGTAGGTCTTTCCTCTGGCGCAGAGGAAGTGATGCGTTTTTACGTTTCTGGTTTGTTTTGAATAAACAGAAGAAGAACTGGGTAGTTGGCATGAGCAGCGATAGCCACCATGTGCAACTCAAACTGCATCAACAGAAAATTCAAGGAGAAAGACGTCACAGTACTGGACACACTGTTTGATTGACAGGTGATCTCTGGGAAGAGCAGTGCAGCAACACCACAGCAATGAGCGCTGAGCAACAAAGATGAAGACAAAGAAAAAAAAAAGGATCTCAAGGATAAGTAAATTATGACTTGATATTTTGGAAAATTCCTAGCAACTCTTCGGTTGAAATAAAGCAGACTTGACTTATTATATATTATCATATTAAGGCCCATTTCAATATATAAAATAAGAACTATTTTCCTCCTATTGGATGACTGCTGATTCAACTCCCCTCTGTTATCCCCAATGGGAAACAGCCACATTACAAACAACGCCAAAAGTCCACAGCATACATAAACTCAATGGTGATAGCAGCAAGAATTAAAACAATGAAGGCAATAGTCGATCAAATAGTTACATAACAATAATAAGGTAATCAGTGAAAAAACAATAATCAACAGTCAATCAGTTATAGGCTTTGTAGCACCATTTATCAGTTTTATTGCACCTGGAACGAAGGAGTTTTCACTGTATTTGACTTGGCCTTTGGGAGTCTGCATCTGCTGCCAAGGAGCGCAAACTTACTGTACAGAGGTGAGTAGGACAAGCTGGGGTTTTTTTTGCAGATCTTTTCTGACAGATTTGCTTCAGTAGGGGCAATTTCACTGCAGTGATTTTACTGTCCAGCTTTTCCGTTGCTCACAATGTACTTACACAGAATAAATATACAGCTAAAAACAAGGACAACACAATGGACAGAGGTAAACCTAAACATCTAACTACTATGTACAATATGCATATATATATATTTAAAAAAAAAAAGTATAATATAGTAGTAGTAGTAGCAGCAGTAGCAGTAGCAGTAGTAGTAGCAGTAGTAGTAGTAGTAGTAGCAGTAGTAGTAGTAGTAGTAGCAGTAGCAGTAGTAGTAGTAGGCTAGTAGTAGTAGTAGTACTAGTTGTTGCAGTAATATTTGCAGTAGTATAGTTACTATCTGAAGTAGTTCCAGTAGTTGAAATAGTACATGTATTAGTATTATAAAACAGGCCCATCAGTGATCTGCACACATGAAATGAATTTAGCTTCCCCAGAAAAAACAACTGTTGCTGTCCCTGTTTCACACACTGCCTCTGTGTTCTGGTTGGTTGAGGTTCAGTTTGTTGTCAATAACTGTGCCCAGGTATTTATAGCTCGTTACAAATCCTACGCCGTGGCCTTTGATGACACAATGGCAAGGGGTCACAGCAGTTTTTCTAAAAGCAACACACTGCGACTTGTATTTCATCAAGGCCTTCGCTGTGAAATCAGGAAATACCTCACTGTGGACCCTTTGTTACGGCTCCCCGACGGGTCTCTGATCAAATCCCTAAGTAAGCACGCTTCTTATTCGGGGGTCATTCAAGATATGCGGCGGGTGGCGGAGCTGTGGATGACCCAATCTTTTTCTGGCGGAGGAGCAGGGGAAAACCCTGCCTGTCCGTCCGCCAGCTTCAAAGACCCAGTGAGTAATCTGAAACAGGCCGGAGAATGACGGCAAACAAAACGCCTGGCTGTTATTTGTGGGTTTGGCCCACAAGCTGCGTGTGAAACCTGTCACTGAGGATAAAGCCGCAGATCTCCACTGGGTCACTGCCCAGTAACACGCTCTCCCCAGTAAAACCTTCCACATAGCTGGATGTCCCGCTTTGGGCATGGGGATAAGGGCCGTAAGGTCTGAGCTGTGGGACACTTCAGAGAGGAACGCTTGATAAGAAGGGGACAAGATTCTCATTCACATTTTCATATAAATAAATGTCAGTGCATTTGCTGTTCTAAACAGCCAGTGTCTGGTAGATTTTTCCTGGGAAAAATCCTCTGCTGCACAGGAAGTGATGCGTTTTACATTTCTGGTTTGTTTGGAATCAGTAGAAGAAGAACTGGGTAGTTAGCATGAGCAGCGATAGCCACCATGGCTGAACAGACAAAGGAAAGAGAAACTCAGACTGCATCGACAGAAAATCCAAGGAGAAAGACGCCACAGTCCCGCCCACACCGTTTGATTGACAGGTGATCTGTGGCGCAGAAACACCCCAGCAACGGCCAGACGTAACTATATCATCAAATCGGGCTGATCAGGCTGCAGAGAGGCCAAGACGAGGAGTGCGGAGAGTGGAAAAGCGGCACGGCCAAAGAAAAAATCAAACGTGTCAGGCAGTAACACAATCCACTGACACCACAGGAGGAGCGTCGCATATGAAAACATCTGCCAAAACAGCAATTAATCTCCATTTGAAGAGCGTCACCGCCATGTGAAAAGCACCTGCTCTCCCAAAAGGGTCGAGAGGCAAAATGAAAACAAATTCTGTTGCTTTTGTAAAGGATAGGCGAGGCTGTAGTGGAGGGTGACCCAACCTAAACTCAGTTTACCCATTTTATTTGTTAGGCCCACACAAATCTTTATGATGTAAATTCATAGTGTACATCAGTTATTCTCAACCTTTTTCATATCAAGGACCCAGATTGAGTCCACATTACAGCCACAGTAGGACCCCCATTTGATGAGATTTTGTCTCCCAAATCTGAGAATATTTTTATTGTTAGATACGATTTTGTCCAGAATTCCATGACTGTCTGTATTGTAGGTAGAGAGATAACAGAGAAACTATGATCAAAACAGTCATTCTTCTACATTCTATAATTGTGTTAACTTCTTGTAAATGAAATAATGGTGAAGTTTCAGAATTCATCAATTTGCTGGGGACCCACCTGGAACCCCCTCAAGGACCCCTGGTGGTCCCCGGACCCCACGCTGAGGAAGTAGAATCAAACTAATGTAAGTTATAGGAGAAGAGGTGCTTTAAAGGAAAAACTAAACTAAACTAAACCAAACAAGAACGCTTATTTGAAAATGTAATTGTTTTTTTGCTTCTATTGGTGGCTGTTTGCCTTATGATGATCACCAACTGCAGCTCATAGTTCACCCCCCCCCCCTTTGTATCTACCACTGCATCACTGATGATGGTCGGTAACTGGAGTCCCTTGGTTGAGAAAAAGATGACACTTTTATTGACCGACTAACTTCAGATCATGTTATTTTTTTTATGGATCATATAGTATTTTGGGACAATACTCCTCACTTCCAGCTTCAGAGTCCATTGCCTTTGAGAAGAATTCAAAACACTGAAGCACTGAGGCTTGAGAAGGGACATTAAGAAGCTGAGATAGAAGGAAAAAAACACTTTATTTTAATTTGACATGGTACAAAAAAATGACATTTCAGCCCCCATCTCCTCTTTTGATGGTGTTTTTTTTTAACCAACTAACCTAAAACGCTAACCTCAAAGACTTTATTCACAATGTCTTTGAGAAGAAAGCCAATCGGCAATCATAAACAACTCCGATCGAGTCTCCCCCCCCCGCCCCCCCCTCCCTCCACCGGCTCTTTCCGGCAAACTTAACCGTCCTCTATAGCTGGAATCCCTCTCTCCGCGCAGCCGGGGTCACTGGAAAGCCTCCAAACCCACTCTGGCCGCGCCGTCTCCCTAACACCTCTGATGTTTGGACAGTCCAGCGTTTGACGAATGGCCTAACGGTAACGGGTTGGTGCGACGGAACATATTTGGGCCTTCGGAGGTGGGAGGAATGTAGTTTAACGGCGGAGCGGAGGTGCTAAAAGAGACGGCGCTGGAGTTGATATCAAACACACACACACACACACACAGCGGCCGCATGTCTGGAGGCGGAGCCGGCCGGGGGGGGGGGAGCGGGGGGGGGGGGGGAGAGGAGCCATGAGAAAGTGGAGCGCAGTGCCGTTTCATCATCACTCCTTTCATGTCAGCGGTGGGGATTTTTCACAGAGCGTAAGCGTGGAATATGAAGGTTCCGTTTGAGTCATTTGGAGGTACTGCAAAGGTTTTCATATGAGCTGTCTGTTGTACCCACTTTAACTTTTTCACATCTCAAACTTCTGCCGTGAATAGAACGATAATGCATAACTGGTAACACTTTACAATAAGGGTCACTGAGTTAAGGGTTAGTTAATGCTTAATAAGGGTTAATTAATGCTTAATAAGAATTAGTTAATGCTAAATAAGCATTGAGCATAATAAGCAGCAACAGTTAACTAATGTGTAATTTACTAATGGTGTTCATGTTAACTAACGTATTAATTTATACATTATTTAATAGTTTATAAAGATGACTATTGAGTAGTGTAGAAATTAATACCTTAGTTAACATGAACATCATTAGTAAATGATTACCAGACACATTAGTTAACTGTTAATTAAGGGTTAGTTCATGCTTATTAAGCATTAACTAACCCTTAACTTAGTGACCCTTATTGTAAAGTGTTACCGAATAACTTTAGAGCTTTAGAATCCCAAGATCACAAGAGGGGAACATGCAATTTTGACAGGAATACACCCTAATAAAGTATGTTAAAGCATTTTTTTTCATCACCCTCTGTTAATGCAACATCAATGTCTGCATAATTAACTAAATAAAATAAATGTAGTATGATGTCACATTTCCATTCGCAACTCACTAAACTCTAAAGGGTTTTTTCCATTTTAGATCTCTATCATTCATGGAATATGCATCCATGTAGGCCACTGCTGCTTCCCCCAATTTTCAACAATAATTTCATTTTGCCAGTGTATTCCTTTTTAAATATGCATTCAGCTGATGCTTTTCAAGAGCAAATTACAATGATTCCAATAGTAGAATGCGCTACATTCATAGCTTGCCAACATTACAAGCAGCCAGTAGTAAGGAATGCGAGAGCCGGAGCCACAGCGGCCCCCGATACGTATTCATTCACAGTTCAGATTTGCCCGCGAGACACGATTCACACCGAGACGGCTCGGTCCAAAACACGCTTCAGGACGAAACTGTGTGCGTGCAGAGACGAGGGCCGGCAGAAGATAACCTCGGGGGCCGCGGGGATGAGTGGGGGGGGTCTGAGGCGCAGGATTCACAAGGTGGTGCTAAGCATTCCTAGCATTTCCCAAGCTCCTCAGATCCTCTCCGGGAGGTGGGAGGGTGAAGTCAGACACAGTTAAGACACGTGTTCGGTAGGGTCTGAGTATGGAAAAACAATACCCATTAGCACCGCACACATTTTTGGTGTCGTTTTTTGAGGTATCAAAAGGTTTCAAGGTGTCCAAATATTCAAATCTTTAAATAAGAATTTTCTTCTTGTTTATGGGAGTCTGTACAGAGGAATTCAATGTAGCAGGTGTGTAACTCTGGGGAAATTGTCTGGTTGCATGCCAAGGACATATTAAGTGGAAATGTATGAATAAAAAAGTATGAGCATTATGAGGGTGTGCAAAATAGCAGCAGTAGAGCATACTGAGAGAAAATGAAAATATCTATGATCTGAAAATACCATATGATTGTGATATTTTTGTACGACATGAAATATATACAAATGAGAAACAATATGGGCATAGGAAGGAAATAAATATGTGAAACAAATTAGGAGAGGAAATAAAGGTGCTTTCATTCAGCAAACTAAAGTATTAGGAACAAAAGTATTGTAATGGAACCGATACTGAAAATCCACAGATACCCAGCATTAAAGTCCAGTTTCATATTTGTCTTAATAAATGTCAGCTATGCCCCTTTGAACCCTGCAGATAAAGCCTGCTGAGGCTAAAGGTTACTCCTCACAGGCCAATGCAAGAACCTAAACTAGCTTGCAATCAGATATGTTCTCTATTATGTATTTTAGACTAGTTTACAGTCTATTTTAAATCTCTTAAAGTCATTTTCCATGTTTCTGTGGGTGGTAAGTACATTTACTCAAGTACTTAAGTCAATTTTGAGGTACATGCACTTTACTTGAGTATTTTGTGAAACTTTATACTTTTCCTCCACTGCATTTATCTGCTGGCTGGAGTTACTTTGCAGAATAAGGTTTTAATGCTTCAATAATTTAACCCTCTGAAACAATGAGTACTTTTACTTTTGATACTTCAGTACATTTTACTGCTAATACTGCTATACTTTTACTTAAGTACAATTTTGAGTGCAGGACTTTTACTTTTAATGAAGTATTTTTCCATTATGGTATTGCTACTTTTCCACCACCAGCCTCCAGTTAGAAAGCCTACATTCCTGCCAGCATCCCATAACAGCAGCCATGACACACTCCAACTCTGGACTGCTGCATGTTCCTCACAGCATTATCTTTGGAAGGGCCTCGGGTCTCAAAGGTGCTGCTCTACCCACTGACCTTTAGCAACAAATCTAGATGTTTGCTCTGTTGTTTGTCTCATCAACAAACGGGCCGGTGCACTGGACTATAGGAAAACAAGGGTCTGGAGGTGAGAGGGAGTCTCATTTATGTCCCTATCTCCATTTTTTTCCACCATTAACAAGCATTGAGGAATTTCAGATTATATTTTGGTTAGAAGCTAGATGAATATTGAAAGGTATTTGTTGTTTTTTTTGCCTCAAATAGTAAATAAACAGCTGAGATTTAGATAAATTCTCCTATAGATGTTGGCTGGAGCCTGTCAAGTTCCATTTTGCATGCATTTATGTTTTTTCTCCTATCTTCATGTACCTTTCATCAGTTTCATATTACTTACTATTATGTGTAATATGAAATGACTGCATGTCATAAAGATTTATATGAAGCTTAGCTGTGTTCACCCTCCTCTATCCCGGACTGTAATGCAATGAGAATAAAGGTGAAACCACACAGATGTCAAAGAACACTAATGGCATTTAATTCACTTCATATTTCATATTACATATTTCCTTTTTCCAAATTACAGCATAAGCTCTCCAATGGATTCTCTGAAGCTTTCGACTGAGGTTTAATATTCAGCAAAGTTCACTTTCCTCGGATTGCAAACTTTACACAAAACAAAGGTTTATGTAGAGAAAAAAAAAAAGAAATCAATATGTTTTTTTTTTCAATAGCAACAAGGCTATAAATCACTTGCGTGGCAGGGTGAGTGAAGAAAGGGAATGAGAAAGAGCTGTGGAGGGAGGAGGCAGAAGGCTCCTAGAAATCAATTTTCACACATTAGAACTATTAGCTTATTGAGAGGTGAAAGACAGATTGACGGCTCGCCGTTAAAGGGAGCTGTAACTGTAAAAGAGCTTCTGCATTGATGAGCTTTCTCTAAAGTGAGGAGCCACAGCCAAATATCTCTTGCTCATTATTTTCCTTCACTCCTTTATGTCCATAGATATAATGCAGTGAAGGACAATAATGAGTTTAAAAAGTTTAAAATATCCACTCTTACATAATAATTTATAGCACAAAATTCAAACAATTACTTTATTATTAATTATTCTGCTTTTTAAAGGATTTTAGGTGACTTATGTTGTTGGTTGAAAAAAATGATAACGCTTTAGATAGACTGGATCCATAATATTTTACAAATATAGAGTGCTAAACTTCAGACTTCAAGGAAAAAACAACAACTTCAAGTTGTTTTTTCCAATATCTAGTTGGAACAGAATAGAAATACAATATTACATGCAGAGTTATTTATATTTCAACCATGCCGTTCTTTTCTGCCGATTCTTGAGCTCTCCCTGTCATCACTATTTTTAATTTAATGTCTCATTCCATCAATAACCCATTTATCCTGAGAGGTGTGAATAGCTTGATTCACAACTCTATAGTTCAGAGGATTTATCAGTCTGGATCGATGATGAATGTCACTACACAACACTCAGTATTGGACAGTTTACCAGTTAAGTGATGAGAACATAGACACCAAAAGACACCATGTATCCCTGGTAGATCATTGACCTCGGTGTTCCATGCTAACACTTTAGCATACACTATGTTGAGTGATAGCAGGCTCCATGCTAACACTTTAGCATACACTATGTTGAGTGATAGCAGGCTCCATGCTAACACTTTAGCATACACTATGTTGAGTGATAGCAGGCTCCATGCTAACACTTTAGCATACACTATGTTGAGTGATAGCAGGCTTCATGCTAACTCTTTAGCATACACTATGTTGAGTGATAGCAGGCTCCATGCTAACACTTTAGCATACACTGTGTTGAATGATAGCAGGCTTCATGCTAACTCTTTAGCATACACTGTGTTGAGTGATACTGAGTGAGAGTAGGCACCATACCACCACCCTAGGTGAAGGTGGTGGGCAATGGGAGACTGTGTACAGCTAAAAATCACTACACAGTGGAGGAATACGTGGTTGCTTGCCTGAAACAGTTCCAAAAATAAACCTGGCTAGATCTGCTACATTGAGTTAAAGACATTTCATTTTAAAATGTATTAATTAATAACTTTTTATTACTAAAAGGTCAGCTTTCTTACTTTGGATAATGCTGGTGGCTTTCTATCACTCAGCATAGTGTATGCTAAAGTGTTAGCATGAAACACCGCAGCCAATACTGGGAACACTTGATTTTTTTGTCAATGTTCTCATCACTTAATGGGTAAGTTGATCAATGGGCCAATCTCCCAAAAACTTGGTGTATTCCTAGACTAAGACTATTTGTTATTAGAAATAGGATGTTTCTCCAATAATCAGTGTTTACAAAAAAAAAAGCATCTCATAATGAACAACAATCTTGACAATTAATTAATAATTTCGCATTTTTCATTTCTTGCCATTTTCTAATTTCCTATGACTGAGATAATAATAACACAAACATTTAAAAGAAGCTCTGACGGATAATTAATTAATAGCCCCTCATCTCTCATGCCTATTCATTTCCCTGTCTTTCCCTCCACCGTGCATTCAAGTTTGATGCTCTGAACTGAACACCGCTGCACTTTTCAGCACAATTTACCGACGCTGGCAGACAGTGGCTAATTTTCCGGAGTAGCTTTTGACTGCGTGAGGGAGTCAATATTTTTAAGCAGAAGTGCGCCACACAGTTACAAATTCGTTCAAGGCCCAGACAACTTCCTGCACTCCATCTCTAGCTGGCCAGTGGGGTCAAAATTTGGATAACTCGCGAAAAATGAATTCTCAACTTTCTCTTGACTGATTTTCTGAACGGAGAAATACTGAACAGAGCTTGTCAAGTAGAGCCTCATGGCACTATATGTTAATTTTGATTAAACAGAAGAACTACTACATTTACAGAGCATGTTTGTAATATCAATTTTCCTCCCTTCGATAAGTAACCTCAGACAAATTATGACATTATAATCAATTTGGTGTTTATGAGATCACCGCGGCTGTGAGATATTGACACCGAAAGTGCCTGGACAAACACGCCCAGAAGAGAAAATAGTTAGGAAATGAGCGCTTCAATTAAGAAGATGTGTTTTTCCTTTTTGTCAGCACAAACAGGGGAGGGAGGGGAAGGCCCATTAAAGCGGATCTGACATGAGGGAGCGGCCATATTTTACCCTGACGATATTCTCTCAGGGCCGTTGATTTTGAATAGTGTGAATATTTATGTCCAGAGGTGTTTCGCCCGTTCTTAATGTCCGCCGTCTTTAAGTAGATAAAGAGGGCAGTTATTGTCTCCCATAAGTGGCCATAGATTAGAGGAGGCTTGTCCTGCCAGAGGAAGCATTAAGGCCTCTTCATTATTTAATCATTCCCCCGCTACACACTGTGGGGGTTGTGTTCGCCGCATATGTGCAAGGGAAAGCCAAGCCACACTGTGTCTGATTAGCAAAGATAATGTACTTTAATAGATTATTCCGTATAGTTCCTATAGAGATATGGTGGTAAATCTACTTCCAGTTGGTGATCATCATAAGGCAAACAACCCTCAGTATAAAGAGAAATCAATTCTATACTTTAAGACAAGCATTATTGTTTTTGTTTTTTTTGCTTTTTTCCCCCTTAAATCAGTGGTTCTCAACGTGGGGTCCGGGGACCGCCAGGGGTCCTCGAGGGGAGTTCCAGGGGGTCCCCAGCAAATTGATGACTCAAAACTAAACTTAAGCATTATTTCATTTACTAGAAGTTAACACAATTAGAGAATGCAGAAGAATGACTGTTTTGATCATAGTTTCTCTGTTATCTCTCTACCTACAATACAGACAGTCATGGAATTCTGGATCAAAATCATATCTAACAATAAAAATATTCATCGCTCAAAAAATGGGGGTCCGTGGCTCTAATGTGGACTAAATTAGGGGTCCTTGATATGAAAACGGTTGAGAATCACCACCTTAAAGGACCCTACTCTTGTACAACTTCAAGTTCAACTTAGTAAAATATATGCTAATTTAGGTCATGAACATTTAATGTCATCCCGAAAAGGTGGTGAAACTCTTATTCCCGCAAATGAAAAAGTGTGCAAACTGAGTTGAGGTTGGGTTTACCCTCCGCTATATCCCTGGCCCCTATCGCAAAACTACAGTATGTAATCAGCAAACAACAGGACGGACGGAAGACTGTCTTACCTTCAGTACATTTCAGGCATTTCGTCTGCGGAATACAAGAGAAAGTGTGAAAGATGCACAAATATCAGAGCATGAGGCGCTGATGGTGTACCATACGTGGCCTTGGACTTCCACTGTCACTAGTGAAATTTGAGTATGCCACGGAGCTGATATCACTGCAGATGGAAAAACAAATGAGCAAATGGCGTCAATAGTTGTCAATGCCCATGTTGTGTCTCTGAAGTACTGTATATTATATATGCAGCTATGTATATTATTTCTTCATTTCGAAACGTGTATAGCATGTAAAAGCTACAATGTATAGAGTATAAAAGTGATGCCTTCCACTCCCATGGGCGGCGTTCAACCCCCGATTGTTTAGACGCCAACAGGTGTGGCCCGCTTTCAATAAAGATGTGCATCGAGCGAGAGGATATTCTAATATCTCTCGACCTCGCAAACACGGATTACGGTGCGGAGTCTGGCTCAGCGGGGGCCCGACGCGCCCGGCGACCCTCTACGCTCAATAAGCCGAGGCACGATTTACGGCGAGGCCCCTATGCGCTCTGTATGTGTGTGTGTGTGTGTGTGTGTGTGTGTGTGTGTGTGTCGGTCTCAGAGGCGGATTATGGGATACGCCGATGGGTGATGTGTGGGTGTCGGGGAGACGGCGGCGATGTTTCGAGTTTCAAGGTTCAGCTAGGAATTCTGCGGGGGCCTTTTTTCCAGTGGAAGTGAACCGCTATCTTTCCCCCAGGGGGACGTTTGGAGGAAATACTGCGGGCCCCAGAGTCACTGCAGGATCATAAACATATGATCTACGGCGGTCTTAACACCTTCCTGTTTGCTCTCTTATTTCCGCCCTTATCTCTTTGTCCGCCGAGAGGCCCGTCGTCTCCGAGGAGCAATAGCGTCCCCCGCGAGTCGGCCGCATTAGTGTGATTCCTCCCAGGATGTTGACACAAGCCCGGCAATTAGATGTCAATACTTGGCCGCGGCCGCCGATCGAAGCGGCCGCCGTTGTTTTTACGAGGCCGGGTGAGCGAGCACGGGGAGAGAGAGAGAGCAAAAGAGCTGAGTCAGATGGATTTCGCCGTTGCCATCGAGGTCTTCGTTAAATCTGCCTTGTGAAGAAGCAAAATAATGGGAAAATGCAGGGTTTCAAAGTGTATTCCATCACAGATTACCGATTACCTGCTTGAAATCAGTGCCATAATCCGCTGGAATATTCATAATCAGCAGTGGTGGAAAGTAGGGCTGGGCGATAATTCAATATTATCATTTATCGTCTTTCAGTGGAATCATATCGTGATGATATGAAGATATTTTGATATCGTGACACATATTTCTGCTGTCTGAATTGATGATGACAAGCAAATTTTACTTAAAAACTCTCATAAAATGAGGTATGGTAGGAATATTATTTGAATATTTCTGTTTTGTTTGACATCACACCTAACATCACCATTCGGTTCAATGAGATGAACATTAATTTGATTATTTAACGTGATTTTGCATACATGAACCATATCGTGATATATATTGATATCGAGAAAAATCCTTATGATTATCATGATATTGATTTCAACCATATCGCCCAGCCCTAGTGGAAAGTACATTTACTCAAGTACTGTACTTAAGTACAATTTTGAGGTACTTGTACTTTACTTGAGTATTACCATTTTATGCTACTTTGTACGTACTTACTCCACTACATTTTAGAGGGAAATATTGTACTTTTTACTCCATTACATTTATTTCACAGCTATAGTTACTCGTTACTTTTCAGATCAATATTTTATATTTAAAACATTTGATCATCTTTATAAAATAACTATAAAATAGCATTGTTATAGATTAGACTACCCAAAAGTATAGCTAAATTGTTAAGATTAGCTTCACGTTGACAACTTTAAAATGCTGCTTACATGTACGTCAATAAATCAGTATTAATATTCCAATCATTTATGAAAAATATAACTCTCTAAATGGGGACAGTTTGCATAATGAGTACGTTTACTTTGATACTCTAAGTACATTTTGCTGCCAATACTTATGTACTTTTACTTAAGTAAGATTTTGAATGCAGGACTTTTACTTGTAATAGAGTATCTTTACATTGTTGTATTGCTACTTTTACTTAAGTGAAAGATCTCAGTACTTCTTCCACTACTGATAATCAGTAACATCATCTGATTACTTGCAATTACATTTGGATTTCCCCCCCCAGCCCCATAGAATATGCATTTAAAAGAAATGTTTTATTCCACTTTACAGACTGTAATTTGATGTTACCATCTGCAACCGGTGTTAGTACAACCAAAAGTTAGTTCAACATATCAATGAGCAATCCAACAAATCTATTTTTAAATTATTTATTATTTTATCTGATTACTGTGTGTTGATGGGTTTTAGTCATTTGAATACTGCAGCCCCATCACATGTAATCCATTACTCTCCAACCCTGCAAATAGTGGCAAACTTGCAAATATGAAGGCGAATGTGAAAGCAAAATCATCCATCCATTTTAGTCACTCTGACATAATCCAATTTGACCAAAATAATGCCATCTCACTTTTTTTTTTCCTTTTTTCCCCCCTTTTTTTTAATCCATACAAATACGAAATCAACAAGAATTTTATGAATAATATCAAAATGTGGTAATCTCCTCCTGGAATTGGACTATTTGCTCATTACTTCAGATTGTGTTTCCATATCAGTTAGATTTGTTTGAACAGGCAGACAGCCAGAAGCCTCGAAGGCTACATTTCCATTATTCATGATCAGAAACCTGCATGATCACTCAATCCACATTGAGTGATCAACTTTTTTTTTATTTCTTTTTTTTTTTTTATAAAATCATGCTATTCAGAGAAACACACAGAAAACACAACACCTACATTTATCTGAATCATAGGGTTCCACGATTTAATAGTTAGACTGAAGCACTCTTTTATACACCAGTCAATCCTAAAATTAAATATGGAGCTTAATCCCAGATCAAATGTACGTTGAAGGGCCTTGAATATTGACTTCTGTGATTGTTAATATGTTGAATGTATGTATTTTTGTGTCCTGTCTTAATTTTTGTCTTTTCTGTGATGTTGCAAATGGAGCTGCTGTGATGCAAGAAAAATTTCAGACTGGATCTGACAATAAAGTATTATCATCATCATCATCATCATTTTGGAAAATAAAATGATCAAAGCTGTTATTTATGTATCTTTTGCTATCCATCAGCCTGGTTGTAAATTATGACTTTGTGAGTTTTTTGGTATTATTAGGCTACGTTTTGACTTCACCATTTTGTTTTGCACTACCGATGCCTTAAATTGGTCCGGTTCTGTTCAACCCACTCATGATGGTGACCGTATGGGACACTGGACTACTGCACCACTGGGCACTAGGGCTGGGCGATATGGTTGAAATCAATATCACGATAATCATAAGGATATTGATATACATCATGATATGGCTCACGTATGCAAAATCACATGTTAAATTATCAAATGAATCTTCATCAAATGAAACTGACATTTTCAAATAGTATTCCTATCATGAAGGCTCAGGTCATTCAGAAGCAGTTCTGATGAAGCATAACCAAGCCTTTAGCCCTTATTGTGTTTGCCTGGTCCCAATCATCATGATCTGGAATAGCCATGCCTTGCCTTACATCATCACACTGATCTCCAAAGCAAGCCATTCATAACAGTTGTATATCTCTAGGTCTTGGGTTGTAACAGTGACACACTGTGGTTAGCTGGCTCATAAAACCTTTCATCTGCCATTCAAATTGGTTAACCATTGCACATAATTCTGAAGGAGTCCATGGTCGATAAACCTGTACACAATCATTTTGTCCAGGTCCTGCAGGCATAATACGCATTGGCATTTGTGTTAATTTTGCTCTGGTCCTAGCCACTAATGGGGGTTAAGTCTTGTGCATCGCCATAGTATACATAAATAATATACATTGCGGTA
The DNA here is from genome assembly GCF_046629955.1 of Centroberyx affinis. Taxonomy (NCBI): domain Eukaryota; kingdom Metazoa; phylum Chordata; class Actinopteri; order Beryciformes; family Berycidae; genus Centroberyx; species Centroberyx affinis. Next base: position 31,806 of record NW_027283254.1, on the reverse strand, counting down.
TTAAGAAAGATGCTGCCGATGTGTATACAGATGAACATTACGTTAGAGTGAAGAAAATAAATAAAAAAGGAAGGAATAAGAAAAATACATAAAACATTGTAAAACATTAAATTGTAATTGATTTTCTAATTGTACTGATTCATCCCAGAGCAACGTCTAAGCATCAGCCAATAGGAAAAGGACTAGAAGCTGACCCGTCCAATAGCAGTTATGGGCGGTGAGATTATTGTGGCTGCATCAAGGTAGGCAGAGTTAGCAGGAATACTACCGGAAGAAGGCGATTTTCCTTCAAAATAAAACGGTTTATGGTTGCTGATTTATTTGCAGAGGTGGAAAGAATAGACGTAGCCTACTACTACTAGGCCTACTTAAAATTTTAAGGATTCTCATTCAAAATGTACTCAGAGTAAATGCCACTGAGTTAACAATACTTTACAAAATAGACAGTATAAAGACGTTTGACCAGTTTCTGATGTGATGGTTACGGAGAGCCTACAAAATCTCAGTTCCATAATGGATGTAATTTAATTTTTTTTATTTATGTTGAAAAGTGTAAATGTTCAGTCATAGCACATTTAAATAAAAGAAAAGATACTGACTTCAAACAATATTTTAAAAAGTAAAAAAACAAACAATAAAAAAACGACTCAAATAGGCTACAGTAGTAATTTATTTTGTCTATCTTTACTCGTACTGTGAGAGAACAGGCCACAAAAGCAGCAAATGTACTCTGATTTCCTTGAGTAAATTCATTTTCACTTCTGTTCTTTACTTTGCATAAACCAAAAAACACCTTTAATAACGGTCGTCAGTGAGGTTTGCATTTTGACAGTTGTGGCCGGAAGTTACGATTTTTTTTCTAGCTAACTTGACAGTAACTGATTAGTTTGAAGTGGGAGGGGAAAAATGGCTGCCGCCGTAACCAAGTCTAATCTGTGTCGACTGAGAAGTTTCTTTATTTCACGTTCAATGTTTCGTTTTAAAAACATCCGTGAATTAACATGTTTGTTTGTTGTGTTTTGTACTTTGATAAGCCAGTCGTTGGCAGATGACGAATACGAGATGGACGACTTTTTGAAGCGGGAGTATTCGCTGACAAAGCCATACCGAGGTAACGTTAACTGTAAACTACGTTAACTAGCCAAGTAACGGCGTTTCAACCAGTTAGTTAAACTCAACCAGGTTAAGTCAACCAACCACTGAAACTGCTTTTATCATTAAGGTGTAGCAAATTCATACCGTCTAGCCCCATTCTAAGGTATATTCGTGAAATAATTAGTGTTAACCAACAAGAACTTGGTTTGTCCGCCTCGGGCACTTGTGATTGCACAACTAAACAAATCTTACAGCACGGGAGGTGACAGTGATATTGTCATTATACTGCTAGATACATGATGAATAATAATGTAAAGAAGTTGAACTTACTCCACTAGTAGCCAGTTATTTCTGCCTTTTAGTGGCAAGCCCCGATACGCGCAGTTCTCTGGTATGGAGAGAACGTCACGCAAAACTCCATTCAAAAGTCTGGCAATTTTAATGTCGCCTTCCCTACCGGCAAATGCACATACCTGGTAGAGCATGAATCAAGACCGTTTACGAATCGGTAGAGTAAACTCTTAAATTCGGCGTACATTAGATATACCGAGCAGCACTTCTTTCAATACAGTTTCAACTCTTAAAACCACTTTGCCTGTTATTACAATTGTCCTCTTCGACCAAAATGTGTGAGCATGTGAGCCAATTCAATATTTTTTTAAGATTGTATTGTAATAAAGTGCTGCTTGGCGGGTCACTTGTATGCCGAATTTACCAGAAGAACCTAATGATTCAGCCAAGGTCTCAACTAATGTTTTGCGAGGTGTTATTTGCCAATAATCAACGAAACATAAATGCCCAGATTTGTGAATGGAGTTTGTTGTGTCGGTCTGTCCATAATTAATCAGCGGCAAACCAGCCTGTTTCATTGTGATCTAATGACAGAGGAACGCTGGATTAATCCCTAAAATGTACCCCATACAGTGATTACTCTAATAGGTCTACTTTATTGTTGTGTAGGGTTGGGTTTCTCTAGCTCTTCCCAGTGGGACCTGATGGGAAGTGCCATGGTCACCCCTGAGCATGTGAGGCTGACCCCAGACCTGCAGAGCAGACAGGGAGCGGTGTGGAGTCGAATCGTAAGTCCACTACAACAAACTGCAAAACCTGCACAAACCCCGACCGCTGTTGACAGTCTGAAGGGCCACAATAGACCTTCAGTTTGCATTGTACATCATCACCAACCATCCCACACCTTACCTCACTCTCACCCAGGTTCACAATGCATGTTTTTACACGAGATAAAGCGGGCCGACCGGTATGAGAAGAGATGAAGACATTCTTGTAACAGCTTTTGTGTGCACTCCCCAGCCTGGCTGTTTACATTTCAAGGTTGTGGGATGACATTTGAAAGAAGTCCAGTGGGAAAAAAAATCATTCTATCTCTCAATAGTTCTTATTCTGTTGTATTTCCTTGCACTCACTCCTACATGATTGTTCTATGGTCACAGAGTTATCATAAGGGCACTAAGGCACTGATATAGGAATTGAAGCTTATTCTACTGTTGCAGTCATTCTAAGTTGCTTTGGATAAGAGTGTTGGTTAAGTGCCTAAAATGTAAATGTAATGTAAATGAGTGCCACGGGACAAGAAAGCCTCTCTTTGGTAAAAGTTTGTGAGCGAGAAAAAACATCTATAGAAGCTCACTTGTTGAAGACTTTCGTTTGAAAATTAGATATTAGATGGCCGTTTGAAAAAAGTGACACCTGCTCTTTACTGATACTACAAAATGAAGACAAATTATGCCACTTCTAAAATGATAGTAGGTTACTTAAGCCCTTTGTTGACAAAGGGTTGTCACCTTTACACACTACTTTTACAGATTGTTTATATTTTAGAGTTATTGAGTTATAGAGTTATACTATGCATAGCAGAACCCCTACATCATAAAGAATAACCTGCTTGTCTTCATTCTTTGTGTGTTTCTAGCCTTGCTACTTGCGGGACTGGGAGCTTCAGGTGCACTTTAAAATCCACGGCCAGGCCAAGAAGAATCTGAACGGAGACGGAATGGCCATCTGGTTAACCAAAGAGCGCATGCAGGGCGGTAGGTAGAGATTGAATCCCTCCCCGGGTGGCAAGCCTCATACAGTGGAAAGGAAACTAGATGCTGCTAATCTTGTGTAATTGCGTAAGTCGTGGTAGTCCCAGTTATCCCGAAGTGCTTCGCTGCTTCTTTGCAGGTCCCGCGTTTGGCAACCTGAACCAGTTTACTGGACTTGGCATCTTTGTGGATACTTACCCCAACGAAGACAAGAACCATGAGGTGATCCCCCATGCCCCAATCTCATATTTAAAAACGCATAAACACTTACGCTCATGATCTTTAAAGGTGTTGCGCTTAGCATTTTGAAATATCAGTATATCATCGACAAGTAAATTGCGATACCGTAGTTTAATTACCATGAACAAATGAGACCACGGCCTAGTGTTTCTGAAAGTTTTTGCTCCAGCTCGACTCTTGCAGCCCTGATCCAATTAAGGTGTTGTGAAAATGTGTAGCCCTTAATTGGATCAGGTGTGTAAGAACAGGACTGGAGCAAAACCATGCAGTACACTTGGGCTTTGAAGACTGGGCTGAGAAACACCGGCCTAGATGATTGGTGTCATGCTAGTGGTATTGTTACTGCTAGTGTTTCTCAAAATTATGACCACATTTCCCATAAACCCAGCTGCTTCTTGCCCTCCATCTCCCTCCTTGGCGTCTTTGGCTTTTACTGAAGAGGGTAAACATGCTGATTCCTCCTCCTTCCACCATCTGCCATTGCCAGAAACTCTTAAAGGCTTAGCTCTGTTTGCGCCCTCTTCTTCTTTTGTGCTGTAAAGCAATCCATCAAATTTCCGACCAAACCTGACCTAGTGGCACACAGTGTAAAATGCAGTGTAGAGGCCGATAAAGGCTGCCAATCTTCTTGGAAGTGGTCTTGCTTGGTAACAGTGATTATGCTAAAATCTCAAAATGAATGTGGTCATGATATATTGATGTTAACATGCTGCATGTAGCGCCTTTAATCGACTGACAACAGTTAGGACCTCCAATCCCAAACAATCCTATACTTATATGTATGTGATCACACTTTGTCATATTTCTTTTCCTTCAACCCTCTTGGATATGCAGAAGAGGCAAACTGGAACTCAGGTAGCTTCAGTAACATCCCAGCTAGTCAGTCCATGAGTTGTTTATCCTTTACCTGAACCAGTGCACCGTCCCACCATGCAAGTTATCTCATTTGATTTAGAATTTAGAAATTGTTTTGATTCATTAGTGCCATATGATGTCCCTTAAAGCTGAGTCTGATGGGGTGTTTTTGTGTTTCAGTGGCATCTATGGTGTGTATGTGTTGTGTGTTCGATTCTAGTCATAACCTCCCCCTGTCTGTCTCGCAGAGGGCTTTCCCATACATATCGGTGATGTTGGGGAACGGGTCTCTGATATATGACCACGATCGTGACGGACGACCCACCGAGCTCGGCGGGTGCACAGCTCTGGTGCGCAACACAGTCCACAACTCCTTCGTCCTCATCAGATACTCCAGAAACAGGCTGACGGTAAGAGACACTCCAGGTTCGACTGATAGAGGTTTTTGGAGGCCAATACGCCATACATTATTAGGCTGAAGCTGCAGATAGTTCATATTTTGTGCCAGTATTCAATATCTTTAATTTTGACAACATTCATGCCAAAAAATCTTCAGTTATTCCCCCAGAATTTTATTCTTGTCAGGGTGAAGAAGCCTCTGAAACAGCATTTAGACCATGGGACACTAAAACTCTCCATTGAAACCCAGGATAATATTAATTATAAACATATGCATGCATACTTTTGTGTAATCCAACCAAAATGTTCCAAAAGAATCAGTTTAGGTGTTTGGATTCCCATAGCGAACCAGTGTAATATTGATCAATTCTACCATAAATATGTAATGTAACAAAACTGCATCTTATGGGAGGTGGACGACCCTGACTGGCTGATATCTGATTTTTATAGACCAGTATCTCTAACCCTAGTTCTAATGTTTACATATGTACAGAAATAAAACACACACAGATTTGGATCAAATAGTGACTGTAGATAACTCCTAGTGTTTGTTTTAACCTTACTGCATCAGGACAATTCAGATAGCGTTGGGTTACGTTGTCACCTACCCATCCTTCACCGGTGGTTCATGCTGACCCTTCCTCTGCCCTCCAGATAATGGTGGACGTAGATGGCAAGCGGGAATGGAAAGACTGCGCTGACATCACAGGCCTGCGGCTACCCCTGGGCTACTTCTTTGGTGCCTCCTCTGCCACCGGAGACCTGTCGGGTATAAAAACCTCAACAATCTATCATCTGAAGGATGGATGACCACTGTGATCCTCTCTTCGCATTAGATTAAATGAAATGAAACTGAAATGGGGTATTAACTGTCGGGTTATGTGTTTGCTCTAGATAACCATGACCTCATCTCTATGAAGCTGTACCAGCTGACAGTGGAGAGGACTTTAGAAGAGGAGCAAGAGGAGGAGGTCTCCATCCCCAGTGTGGACAACATGGCACAGTTCAAAGGTATAAACAGCACGGTCCTTAACAACTCATCAAGCCTTTGCCAGAATATTTGAAAATGCAAAATCTGTTCACCACCAACGTCTCAGCACAAATCTTTTTTTTTTCCCAGCATGTTCACAGCCTTTGTTTTATAGCTTTGTGCTGAAAGGTTGGTGCTCAATAAATTTGGAGAGACAGACTGGAGAGAAGAATGTGCAACTATCAGCTATATTATAACTATTAGCTTAACTGTTTTTTCAGCATGGTGTCAACAACACCATGATAAGAGGGTTATAGGGTTCAGTGTTACCAGGCAAGCCAAAGTTGTGGTGCCTGCAGTTCAGGATGAAGCCCCAGCTGATGTGGCTTTTGAAGGTGTATAAGGTACCCATAATGACAGTAGAGAAGTCTGAGAAAGCTCTTCCTATGTTTAGGAAGCATTAAGTTTCGCCCAAGCAGTTCCTCGAGCTAAGCAGGGACAAGGATGAACTGGGAAACTGTAGAGAGGAAGAAGCTTAGTTGGAAAGATCTTTGGAACATGGAGGCGTCTTACAATTAGATTTAGTGGTGGAGCAACCTATGATGTACTACTGCCGAGCCAAAACCTCAAACCCCATGACCAACTGAAGACCTCACATCTGCTCTGTGTTCAGAAACAGCAACTTTCAGACATTTCCTATCAAGATGCAAAGTTAGTCTTGCCTGAGGACGATGCACTTGAGCATAACCAAATGTTAGTCTCCGGCAGAGGCAATTGAGAGCAAATTAATTGAAATGTATTATTCAATTTTCTCTTTGGAGGGTTATCAGGAACAAGTTAGGGAAGCTAGGACTTGGGAACTTTGAGCAGACATAGGGCATCAACCTAAAGTTCTGCCAAGAGATAGTCAGCACCAGCCTAAACCCTGACCTAGTGCCGTGGTTGCACCACAGCAGTTTCAGTGTTTACTTTGTAGAGATAACCGTGTAATAGGAAGACAACCTCTTGATCCGTCTCCCAACCGTTTGCCTTGCAGTGGAGGTTCAGGAGGAAGGCATGAGCGGAGTCCAGTTCTTCTTCACCCTCCTCTTCTCCGTCATTGGCCTGGGTGTCCTGGGAGTTGTGGGCTTGATCCTGTACGGCCGGTGGAAGGAGAACAGCCGCAAGCGCTTCTACTGATATCCAGCGATCCACACAGATTTTCACAAATGTATGTTTCTTAATCGACATGCAACGCAACAATGGTAAGACCGCCGTAGCTTTACTCAACCAGACAATTGAATGAACGAAATGAACAAACTCGTGCGTCTCAAGCCAGGAGAACATGAACAGGCGAAGCCATCTGTGAAATTTGCTGGAGTAAGTTGTCTCGTTAGTTTTGACTTTTTTCAGCGTTACGGAAGATAGAAAAGTTAAAGCTGCACTAGGTAAGATTTTATGTAAAAGAAAATACAGCCATGTCATCAGCCTAAAATCACAAAGGGGGCTATAACTGAGAAGAGCGCCCCATCCCCTCTTAATTGAGATCCTGTAGATTCGCCGTATTTACCCAAATGAAATTCTGCTGTCTGGTATGGTCAATCAAAACTTGAGAGAGAAATCCAAGCTAAGCCAACATTAGATCTTTTCCTCTCTCATCTCTTTGGTATCTTTGGTATAAAGCATCACAGAGCGGCCGGATTGGTAAACATGAGCGAGCTGTGTGCAGTTTACTGATGTCACTGCACAGGATTTCTGGGTATTCAAATTTTTCAAAATGTTACCTCTCACTGCCACTCGGGGCTGTCAGAGTAGCCTAGTGCAGCTTTAATCTGAATGCTAGCTACTGTGAAGACCGACAGTAACCTGTGGATCTCAAAACCTCTCATTGCACTGATTTGAAATGTCCATGCGAGAACATTTTATTGAACTCCCATGGATTTCAGAGAGAAAAACCAGGCAAAGCACTTATGTCAGCAGCAAGTTGATTCCATGTTTGCTGTTGTAGATGCCGCAACAATATTCATGGATACATCATGTTCTGTATTGTACTTTAAAGGAGCGAGCAAGGTAGCGGATACTGTCTGAAGTGCCTAGCTAGGACCAATTAAGACCACGTCTTACTTTACATGTCATGCCCTAGTCTTGTGGTTTGAGCTTCACCTGTATTTTGTGTTTGACATCGCACGACTTCACTCAATTTTTGAAGTTACTGTTAGTTCTCAGTTAGGATTTGATTATTTTCCTAGATCTATTTTTAACTGCTGGCAACCAAATATTGTCCTTGGCACCAGCTTTCATGTTTAGCGCACACAAAACTCAAATTCAAACTAAATCATCAGACCTGTGATAAAAGAAACATTGATTCAAACTAATCATGTCATCAACTAATTCATTTGTAATCAGTTTTCTCGTTGATTTATTTTATTTTGAATTTTTTTTGTTATATGGGGAAAATGCACTGGGTATTTAAATGTCCATCCACCATATCATGAGTCAAATGTGAATTTGAGTAAATTGAAGAGTATGTATGAATGCTGTTTCGCGTTCAGCTGTTCAACCTGTGATATATACTGCTGGGCTTTTGTTGCCACTTACATGCTGGTGCCTTACTCACGTTTCTCTGAGATCAGGGCCTGTTTTCATTAAAGGGGAAGTCCACGGAAATCACTAGGGTTTCACTCTGCAGAAGTAACACTTTTTTTTCAGTTTTATGAGTGTTACACAATGAGTTTTTAAGATCAAGGAAAATAAATCTGTGAGAAATGAAATTGCTTTGCTGGAGGTGGTTGAAAGAAAAAAGAGTACATATATGTTTGTTTGTTTGTTCTAGGAATTCCCCTTTACACCTGTAAAGAGTAGCGTTCTACCAGTTGAGTCATATGACCATACGAACTTTACCTAAAGGTATACTGAGTCAGCTTTCAGGGATTTTTCTAAAGCTGAAAGTGTAGGTGACACTTTATTTGAATAGTCCAATGTTGATACTCAACTTCCTATCAAGTGACTATGATGTGTCACTGAAGAGTCTACTGAGGTTCAATTGAAAACTAGTCTATAGATATTCAGTGTCTGGGCTAGAGTTAATGTTAGGGTTGGGTTAAGGTTAGGGTTAGATAGTGGAGATGCACCATAGGTAAGTGACATCTACTTTTTGTCACCTGATAGTTGAGTATTAACATTGGACTATCCAAATAAAGTGCTACCAAAGTGTATTTCTCACATATTCATCTCATCTCAGCACTTCTGTTCCAGTGTGTATTTATCTTGAGAGCTGGGTATTCATCTGTACAGACCTCCTACTAAGACCAGGGGGACATTTCATGGCCTGGTTCCAGTTGTTTTACCTGTGACTTTACCTATGGAAATAACACTCTATGAGTACTTCATGATATTCTCCCAAATACATTATGTACTTACGAGGATGTAACAACACAGTTAAAGTACAAAGTGCACAAACATAATGTACTTAAATAAGCATGCATAAAAAAGAGCTCCAGCACCGTTAAATAGTCAATTATTTTTCTTATTTTCTACAGGCAAATAATATAACACCACCTTATATATTAAAACCTGTCAGTTTATCACTCAGTGAAACACAAGTAACGGAAACAGCAGTGGTACATCACTGGGAAACCCTTTTTCTAAGTACTTATTTCTACACTTTACCTATATTGTGCTTTAAATTGTTGTAAAAGCAAGCAAGAGATGGAGATTTCCATTTAGTGTTACTGTGTACCTACAATACTTTCCCATTTGAAAATACACTATTGTAAAGTTACCAAAAGTATTTTCTGCAATTCCTGAAAGTTTGAATAACTTCAAAATATTTTGTGTTTTGGTTCTTATGGCTGTTGCATAGCCATATCAACCCATAAGCGCCTATTATGAAAACCACTTGTTATTTTCTGGTCATGTTTAGAGTTATTCAGTTTACTGACAAGTCCCACTTCTTGAAATTTGCCCTGGCGAGGATGGACACCCATATTGTTGTCTTTCTAATAAGTTTATTTGGGTATATCTAATCTAATAGTGTACTTAGGTGTTTTTTTTATATAGTTCTTTAGTTTACTGTATACCAAGACTAGTGAAAATAATTTATTGCACCATGAGCCATCATGGGGGGAAAATAGCCCTACAGTTGATTATTTAGATGATCATGTTTAGGCAATGAAAGTGTGAATGCTCTTAGCTTTAATCAGACTTGTGAAATCTTCTACTTTAAATCTGCCAATCTAAGCTCTTCTCTGAACATTGTAAGTGAAGAGCATGTACACTTTTCGTGCTCCTGTGTCCGATTTTTTTTCCAATAAAAGTTTCTATGGTGATCTTGTTCATTTGATGATATGTCTATTGTTGTCGGTACTACTAATAGTTGAATCGATACAGTAGCTGTATACAATACATGAGGGTCTATCAGCAGAACTGCTTGGCCCATAATTATCGCTGACATATCTTTGAACCCATGAGTCTCTAATCCACACAGCACAATGCCTGAGTAGACATAAGTATGTTCATTCTGCTTCACCCGGGACTCGAACTCACAACCTTCGCCACCAATGGCAAGTCGCGATCAAGTTAAGCTACCTGAGAAGTGGGAAAATTAGAGGAGGCTTCACACTATGCCTTAGCCAACCACCAGGGTGCCCAGTAACAGCTGTCCATGCATTTACAGGCAGATTTCAAACTAGTGTAAAAAATTCAACACTCAAGACAAAATTATAAGAATTTGCGTACTTCATGTAGACAACATAGAGATGTCTGTAATTTCTTTTTACAAAGATTGATTGCTCCATAAGTGAAAAACTGATGTTTAAAGATGCTCTATTTCCATTGACTGCAATAGTTTACATGAGGGCAGAATTCAGACTGCTGTCAAAAATTCAGTTTTTGAGGTACAATTATGAAATTTTACACACTTCATCTACCTTGACTGGAAAATTTTGTCTCTAATTTTCATGAACGTTAGAGATTTATTTAGCGAGAATTTGCAGTAGATGTTTACAGTACTGTTTACAGTAAAACATTTTGATGTACTGTGAGCTCAACGTTTGATAATTCAAAAATCTGGCTGGATCGTTTGTGGAGGACAGTCTGAAGATGCAGTGTAGCAAGTTTGGTGTCAGTTGAACAAAAAATGTTTTTGAGAAAAACAGTGATGGACTTCATAATTCCTGGCAGCTCGAAGCATCTGAACATTTCTGCTCACTTGGGCCTACATTTTGTTGAAAGTTGCAAAGCCGTAGCACGTACGACTGATTTGTTATGAATTTTCAAAGTTTTAAAATTTAGACGGTTGCTGTAGCGCCACCATCAGGTCTATTGACCCCCAAAACCAGTTGAGTAAATTTGACATGGGACCGGACCTATGTGCAAAGTTTCGTTTATTTTCATGCATGGGAAGGCAGATTTCCTCGGAGGAAGAAGAAGAAGAAGAAATTGGGAAAAACAATAGAGTCCCTAACAATGATGAAGAAAACTATTTGAATTTACAGTGTTTTTTTTACATCCGTACTTAAAGAAAGCCTCTATGCCTGCAAACATGGATTGTGAAAAATGATCTCATCAAATTAAAAAAAATATCCAAATTTATACTAGACACCAACATTGTTACAGTAGAACAGAACATCTCCAAATGTTTGGTTATTTCTTAAATATCGGATATCGTCATGTCATCCACCTCTGATATGATGGATGTTCCTCCCTGACCACAGCCACAGAAAAAAGTCTGTACAACTGAAATTTTGATTTCTTCGCACATTTTTCAATGATGTTTTTTGGAAATGAATTATTGATCCAAAGGCACTAATGTGTCCCAGAGTTTCCTCTAACATGGAATAGGTGTGGTGGGTCTCCTGCCTTTAAAGAGCTGCTAACACTAAAAGAACTTCATTAGTCTGGGTTTCAGTGGAGAGTTTTAGTGTCCCATGATGGACTAAATGCTGTTTCAGAGGCTTTTCCACCCTGACAGGAATAACATTCTTGGGGAAACATTGTACTTTGATATTGAATATTGTCACAAAATACCAGCAGCTTCAATACATCAGTAAATATCGCTATCAGCCTTCAAAAAACCATATTAGCTGAACCCTAGTCATTTCACACCATGGTGTTTAGCAGCTCCTCTTTTTGTGATTCTTAGGTGAAGTGTGAACGCCCCTCCTTCTCCACACTGTTAGTTGTGTAAATACATGAATAGACATTTCTTCACTGACTATTTTGAGACAGAGGCCTTTGTTGGCTGTCCTCCTCCCTCTTTATTTCTCTTCCTCGTACCTGTCTGTCATTAGTTAACACTGGGAATGTTTGGGAGCAACACCAGAGAACTGGTTACTGCATCTGTCGTAGCAACTAGTGGGAATACTGCTGGGCATAGCCTAGATAAGGTAAGTCTTGAGATATTTAATGAGTTAGAATTATTAGTTAAAATGTGTTTAAAGAGATATTAGGAAAAATGTGAGTTGGAGCATTTTGAGGGTGTGTAAAATAACAGCATACCGAGAAAATGAAATGTATGTGGTAGGAAATCATCGAAAATTGTAAAAAATATAGATAAATGTGATAGAACGGGTGTTTCAAGAGTAGGTATGCATTTTTTTTTTAATAACGAAAAACAAAGCTGTAGAATTTTAGTAAATTTCCTCAATTGTCAGATTTCCAGCCATGACCTGAAAGAGAAAGTGTACCCAGAAACTGTAAAAAGAGAAGAGTAGAGTAAGTATTACTACTTTTATAGAAAAATGTATACCTACTTTTTGAAACAGGCTGTGTATAAGTAACAAGAATATGGAAATTAGAATAAAAAATCATGAATTCTGTGTTTTTAGTAGGAGGAAATCTACTGTACTTTGCTGTAAGCTGCTTTGAGGAAACGACTGTCTAGATATTTAAGAGTAGAAACGCAACAATGAGGTTTAATCCTCAATGATTAACCTGAGATGTGACTTGGGCCTGAATAGGTCAAGGGCCTCCATTGTGTCCTGATGCCTGTGTTGTCACACCAAACACTGCTGTCCTGTCAACACTCTCTGCCTCCAGGAGCATCGCCCGCTTCACTTGTTTTCCTCCACAGCTTTTTACAGTTTATCTATCAGATCGCCACCTGATCTAACGTCTGTAACACTTAACTTCTCTTATTCAGTCTTACAGGTCCAGAGGAAGACCATCAGGAAGGGAGGATGAATCGCTCCTGTGTGAACTGCTTGAAGACCATGATGATATTGCTCAACTTCCTTTGCTGGGTAGGTTACAGAGCCATACGCATTTCAGCTTTCATACACTAAAAAAAAAAATGGAATTTGTTAATACGTAATGCCTAACGCAGCCAGTAGATGGGATAAAAACATAGATCATGGTCATTGGTATGTTGCATCTTGGAATGAAACCCTAAATAATCATTTTGGACTTTGCGGGTCATCTTTTTCTTCTGTAGAGTCAGGTCTACTTCAATGAGGGTTAGACGGATATATGGGGCCGATATTAGCCTTTTATTAAAAATCTGATCTGGTCCAGTCAGTGTCATCCACCTCTGATATGATGTTTGATTGATTACATATTTGTTGTAGAATTGATCAACACGACACTGGTGGTCTACCCTTGGTTCCATTGGAGAGTTCTAGTGTCCCATGATGGTCTAAATGCTGTTTCCGAGGCTTTTTCCACCCTGACGAGAATAACATTCTGGGGGGAAAACAGTGAATACTTCCACTATCGGCCATCAGATATCTCTTCCCCATATCTCTTGTCCCTGCTGTGTGTTGCAGCTGTGCGGTGCGTTCGTGGTGGCGTTCGGAGAGTTCCAGATGATGCACTCCAGGTACGCCTCCCTCGTCACCTCCTTCTGGCCCATCTACCCCGCCAACACCCTGGTGGTCACCGGCACTATAGTGACCTGCGTCTGTTACCTGGGAGTGTTGGGAGGCCTGAGGGAGAACCGCTGCATGCTCATCACTGTGAGTCTGTCACATACACACACACACACGCTTTATGGGACAGCTGTAGTCAATGACATGATATTAAATTCAGTGTAATTTTCTGACATTGTAAGGAAAGTTTATCTATACTTCTAATGGGTTTTCTAATGTGCAGTTCATATTAAGTGTTACCAAGGTTTGAAATATATTTCCTTTGTATAGATGGATGGGGTTTGCCATACAATGATGGGAAAGTATTTGAAAGTCAATTTAGAATATGTTTCTGTGATTGTCTATCTTAGCACTATCTTAACTGTCTTAAACCCCACCCATCTGGTCCACCATACAGATTAAAACAAAGAATCATTTGACCCAAATCTGCTCTATACTTCTTAATACTACATACTCTAATTGCAAGCAAACGCAGAACCTATAAACTCATTCTTGTTTGAAAACTGATTGTATGATTTGCAATGATTGCAGTTTTTCATCCTGCTCTTCATTCTGATGTTGGTGGAACTGGCCATGGCCTGCGTGTTCCTGGTCTACAGTAGAGAGGTACACACATTTATGTCTTAAAGTATAGTTGAATATAGATATATATATAAAATTCATACAAAAGTATAATTGTATGTCTTAAAGGTCCAATCTGCAATTAAAGTGGTTCATTCCAAAGCGCTACATATCCATTTGGGGGGAAAACAATTACCTGATGTTACCTGATGGACTTTCAAAAATACTGGTTATATCATCTAAAATATTACTTTTTTTGTAAGCAAAGGTCTTATGTTACCAATAATTTCACTAATAAGCCCTACAATAAGTTTTACATTAATGCCAGCAATCAGTTTTTTTTTTTTGTGGATTTTCATTTTGGGGTGAATCCCTTGTCGAGACACTGTCAGCTCACAAATGGCTTTGTTTACATTGTGATTTATTGGATTTAAGACATGTATGACCAGAACTTTTGAAAGAAAGACCAGCAAGGGACAGTTCAACAAGAGTCTTCTATGCAATTTGAGGCTGTAATGACTAATTTCTATGTGTGATGCTTTGTGCATGATGCCGTAAAATCGGACCTGTCTTTTGAGTTATGATGGGTGAAGACAATTTTGAAAAGTTTGTTTTCAATCTCCAAATCAAAACTCTTCCAGAATATTATATGAATTTGCACTGATGATTGACCTCGTCTCTTGTGCAGATTGCCACATTTGTCGAGAAAGACCTGATGCGGAGCCTGGAAACCTACAAGGAATCCAGTCCAGATGGGAACCAGACCATTAGGGATGACTTTGACGCTGTCCAGTACCTGGTAACTGTTCCACTAGACTGCTCCATCCATTTGTTCTCTTCATATTCCCATATTCTGTTTCATTTATACATTCATTCATCTTGATGATATCATATTTTTTCACTTATTCATTATATTTACATTTTTTTAGTTGTCTTAATATGTTCTACCGCTATTATTTTACACACCCTAATGATGCTGTAAATCATATTTTTTCATACATACATTTTATTTACGTTCTTCTTTATATTCTTATTCACAATCATTCTTATTTGCCCTTTATTTCCTTTCATGTTTATTCCCATTTTTATTCTTATATCATTCACAATCCTGTTCTGCAATCCTGCATTCATATTCACAATCTTATGCCTCTTCTTAGAATAATGCGTCACATCGATACAGTTTAACACATTCACACCAGAGGGAGCAGCCCAGTTCAACCACAGTCTCCTCCAGTCTCAGTTTCAAATAAACCACATGGTCTCGTTTTGCAGTTCAGGTGCTGCGGAGTCCACAGTGAGGCCGACTGGGAGGGGAACGTTCCCATCTCCTGCTGCGCTGAAGACCCCTGTAACAGCGTCCCGCACACCAACTGGCGGGAGGTGGGTCATATTGTCACCATCTAAACCGGGGGGGGTCCTCAAACACATCTCCACATAGACACACATTTGATCCCATTTGATCAGACTAACCTCCAGTTAGTAGTTGCACATAATCCTTTGTCATTTTAGAAGTTTTGAGTGAGGAACATCCAGGAACATTTTCATTCCTTTTTTCCCTGAGTGGATTTTTTTTGGGTGTGGAATGAAACGCTCCAGCTGTTGAATGAACAGAAGCGATATGAACTCTTTCTTGTCTTTCAGGGATGTCATGTGAAACTGGGGAACTGGTTTGCCAGAAACTTCCTCAGCACTGGCGCAGGCGTCGTTTCCCTGTTTATCATACAGGTACGTTCAACTGTTTGGCCCAATCCCAATGCCCAGAGTCCTGAGCCCTCACAGACTTAACTGAAGTCATGAGGGCTCGAAATGGTACAGGAGGAACGGGACGGCACTTTGTGGCATCACGTGTTGCCTTGACGACGTCAGACGTTACTATCTCCCGTCAAGTAATCAATTTGTAGTTTACCCTTTGTTTGCGCTTTTGTCTAAACAGCATTATTTTTTTTTTTTAACAATATGTTTATTGAAATTTCACAATTGAAAACATAGACAACACATCACGTACATCCTCACTCATACACGCGTCAAAAATAAATAAAAAACAAATAAATCGTGAAATATATATATAATACATATAATAGTAATAATATGAATCATAACAATAACAGAGAAAGAAAGAAAGAAATATTAAGAAATATAAAAAAAAAGAAAAAAAAAAAAGAAGACAGTCTTCTGTCACACTTTTCCTTTTCCCTCCCTCATTCAGGCCATATTTGCATTTTTTTTAAAAAGTCCATAATTGGATTCCAAATATTAGCGAAGTCCTTTTGTTTCCCTCTAGCAATGTATGTCAGTCTCTCCAATCCAAGACAGCTTGACAATTCTTTCATCCACATTTTTAGTGATGGAGGGTCTACATTCCTCCAGTATAATGCGATCACTCTCCTTGCTTGAAGAAGTCCAAAGTCTAATAGTTTTGTCTGCTAAACAGCATTATTAAGCTAAAATGAAAAAAATGTTGATGAATAATTTTAAATAGGCCTAGGTATATGGTTTGCAACATTGCAAAGTTTACACTGTGCTAATGGTTGTAGAAAATACTCTTCATTCTACTAGAGGTTAACCTGCACAACATCATTACAATATGTAAAAAGATAACAAAAAGAAACAGTAGGAGGCATGTTGAAAGCAAACAGTACTTTTAATAAAGCTTAATGAGCACAAATAAGCACATAAGAAAGGCTATATTACATGCTGCTTATATTAGCAGCATCTAACATCCTTCTTAAACGTTTAGGAAAACATTCTTTTTTCTCAAATGAGCTGTTTATTCTGTTTTAATGATGCAATGTTTTCTCTTTTAACTGTATCTTGCATGTAGTTTCACCCTTTCATTCCTGTTTCTCTCTAAGTTCTTGTTAATTTTTTTTTGTGGTTATTTTTCCTTAATTATGTTTCTTTTTTTCTCTTTTGTATCGGGTGTATTGGCTGATATTTTCCACATACGCGAATAGTAACGTCACAAGCGCTATGAACTGTGGGTAATTCCCTCAAGCAAAGTCGACAGAAATGCGGACTTGCTGAAAGTCTGCATAAAGGGCTCATAAAGTCCGCCAGTGAGCCCTCGCGCACTTAACCGATTTCACAGTGGGACGTCCTGAACCCTCGCGGACTTGTCGGGAACGCGCGTGAAAGTCCGTGAGTCTGTGAGTGTGGACATTGGTATTCACTAAATATCGCGATATTCGATATTATTGAATATCAGCCCAAGCCTCCTGCAAAGCCTCTATAACAGTTGTCCCGGTTACTTCTGTCTTACTATAGTTTCTTTACTCAGTTGGAATCTTAAGGACTGCGCATTTTCTTTATCAATTTGCATAGTTGGCTATTCTGTTCTGTTCTGTTCTGTTCTGTTCTATTCTGTCTTTGCGTGTAAAAAGTTGTTTGATATTAGTTTTACATTTAATATTTCTTTGGCTTTGTTTGCAGTTCATGTGTATGTGTTTCACCGTCCCCCTGTTCTGCCACTTCAGGCGACGTGGACTGGGTTACAAGTGAAAAACCCCCAGTGGCATCGGCAGTGGATGCTTTCACCACAGCGACTTTCCCATGTGTCAAAAGGTTATCTTCTACACTTTCCCTTTACTACCATGTATAGAATTTCTGTAGAGACCCTTTATGATTTTAGTAGCCATGAATCCCCTAGTTCAGTAAAAGGTAAAATGACCTTTAAGTGCAATAACTTGCCCAGTCTTTTCTTTAAGGGTTTATGTGTCTCTTGAAGTGTTGGGGATGAATTCTGGACCATTATTTTGCATCTTTAATCACAATAGGCCTAATTTATCAATATTTCTGTATAAAAGGTTGAAAGTCAATAAAATACTGTGCCATGATTTCCTTTATACATACAATATGTATGCCAACTGTTTGCAAAGACTCATAAGTGGAAATGACCAATTTTTTTTGTGCATTTTTTTGCATTTTATTGTCTTTGATATATGGCACAATCCTGTGTAACTTCAGTGTTTGTACTCTATGCTACTTCTCAGCCTCAGGAAGTATGTATGAAGAATGCACTTAGTGACTGAATGTTGCGTGATATGTATAGTCTACTATCTATTGTTGGTCCAGCAGTGTCTCTTTCTACTGTGTGTGTTGTACTACTATGTTAGTTGTCAGTATGTCTCTGCACCAAAGCCACAAAATCCTATATATAGGTTATGCTTAGATTCTCATCAGAGTTGTTTCAGTTCAGCAGTTGATATCAACTGGCTTTGAATAGAGGAGTTTGCTCTATGGGACTCCCAAAAGGGTGTGGCACACATTTACATCTGAATATTGTGTGAAGTCCCTGAGCAAGCAAAGGAGCCCTGCACTACCACCCTGTTTCTGACATACTTGATAATGGTAATAAACAAACAATAGTTTGTTATTTCTTCATTAAACTCAATAGGAAGCTTTACCTTGGAGAGATGTTACTTTTGTGTGGCGTAATGTAAAGTGGAGGAGTATGTAAAAGTAAATGTAAAAGTGAACAACATATTCAGCTGAATGCGATCGCAACTATTTACTAAAATATTGAATATTTTGTTTAATCTTAAGTATTGAAAGAGTTGTAATTCTTGTTTGACACCACATTCTGCATCCAAGTTTGATTATCCAACTTTTGATTCAAAATGAGAGAAAACAACAGAGAACCAACTGTAGTAGCAGTTCCTCATATTTCAAAATGGTTTTCTCTGAAATGTAGACAGTTACCCTTCATATCATAAAGAATGTACTTTCATTCTGTTTATTTTGAACCATAAAACCACTGCGATCAGCTACAGCTGCCGGTCAGTCTTCTGTTCTAATGTTGCTTGACCTATCGGCTGCCTTTGACACGGTTAACCACCAAATCCTCCTCTCCACACTCTGAGCTTGGCCTCAGGATCTGCCCTCCGCTGGTTTGAGTCCGACCTCTCAGGGAGATCCTTTAGAGTGTCTTGGAGATTGGAAGTGTCTAAATCCCACTGCTTGTCCACAGGGGTACCTCAAGGGTCAGTGCTTGGACCCCTTCTCTTTTCAATATACACCACCTCACTTGGTGCAGTCATCCGCTCACATGGCTTCTCATACATATGCTGACGACACCCAGCTCTTCCTCTTCGTCAGACGACCCCACGGTCTCGGCGCGGATATCGGCATGCCTCGCCGATATCTCGGCTTGGATGAAGGAACGCCACCTTCAGCTTAACCTGTCAAAGACTGAGCTCCTTGTCATCCCAGCCAGTCCCTCTGTACAACAACAGATCAGTATCCAGCTCGAATCAACTCAGCTCATTCTCGCAAAGTCTGCCAGAAACTTGGGTGTCATGATTGATGACCAACTAACCTTTAAGGAGCATGTGGCTTCTGTTGCTCGGTCATGTCGATTTGCCCTGTACAACATCAGGAAGATCAGACCCTACCTGTCTGAGCATGCGGCACAACTCCTGGTACAGGCACTTATAATAGCACGCCTTGACTACTGGCAGGGCTTCTGGCATGTACGCTCAAACCTCTGCAGATGATCCAGAACCGGCCCAAAAGAGCAGATGTCACTCCGCTGTTCATCTCCCTCCACTGGCTCCCAGTCGCTGCCCGCATCAAGTTCAAGTCCTGGATGCTCGCCTACAAAGCGGCAGCCAAAACCACAACAAGGCCCTAAGTCTCTAGCCAGACTCTTCTCTTCTGTGGTTCCTCAGTGGTGGAACGAGTTACCAAACTCCATTCGAGTCCCTCTCGATCTTTAAGAAAAGGCTAAAGACCCAGCTCTTTAGTGAACACCTTCTCACCTGATGGACTTTGTAATTGCTAAAAAAAAAAATCTTTATCTGCCTCTATGCACCTCTGTCGGGTCGGACTAGAACTTAACTTTATGGCACTTACTCTCGATCCTTGCTTGGTGTTGTATTAAAATCTCATGTGTAATAAAGGTGTTGACTGTTGAGGACTCTTTTGGTGTTTCAGTGGTTGGGCTCATTCTCTATTGTAAGAGTTCACATCGGGGCTAAATATAAAAGCAATGCGTCAGACATGCATCGTGGTCTTTTTTTTTTTTTTTTTTTTTTTACAGTGCTATTTATGTTTGTCCCCTAGTGCACTTTCTCAGTCATAGATTTTCCATGTTGTGTTGAGAAAAAAAAAAAGGAAGTGAGAAAGGGTGCTGAAGCCCCAGGCGATTTATACTCAGCAGCAGTATGAGAAGGGGAAGTGAGGGCAACAGCAGAGTTCACCGAGAGACGCGTTAACCTGTCTCGATCTTTTAAAAAAACAGAGGCAAACCCGACAATCCACCCGACCAGGTAAGCCCTAAACTTTTATACCAATATCTAACCTGTGACTACACTGTATACGATCTTTAAACTGTTATAGTGTTAAAGTTATCATGTTTCGCTGATGTTTCCTGACTGACGTGACGGACAATTGTTGATGTTACGTCTCCGGAGTGTGTCTGTACTTCTGTAGGTTCTGTATGTCTGTAGGTTTTTATTGACAAGGCAGTAAAACTGGTTCTAAACAAGAAAAGAAAATGTCCTTGATAAAAGCATTGGAAAAGAGGAACTTCAGTGAAATTATTGAAAAATCTTATTATGGCAGCTATAGCTTTAGGAGTGTGTAACACTTGAAAATCGACCAAGAACAATATTATAAATAATTAATAATAAGAATAATTATTCTCAGGCCCTAATAATTACTTGGAAATCAGTACTTTCATTCTTAACCATTAGTTCTTATAGAGCAACAATTTGATTTATTGACACTATGAATGGCTCAAACATATTTGGGTGATAACAGTCAAATGTGTTGGGGAAGACCTCTACCCAAAAAAAGGTCCCTTTTACATTTTGGGGAACTTTTCGAACTTGTGGTATTTCCAAAATATACCTACAGTTGTGGTTTCCCCTTGAAGTGTTGCGCAACATCAAAACTCGAAAAAATTCATTCGACCTTGTCATAATTTACATTAGTCGCATTACGCTTCAAATCTCGTTGAAATGCAGTTTCGGGCAAAGGAAACACAGGAAGTGAGACGCATCAGGATCACTTCCTCGTAGTGTGACTATGACACTTTGACAGCCTTAAGATGGAGGCACGCACACACACACACACACACACACACGCAACAAACAAAACCGTAAATAGGGGGGAAGTACAGATGTGATTCAGACACTCTGCCTTGGACATTTTCTGGTACCTTGGTCCTTATTGGACGATAACGTGCTAACGTGTTTTTGTCATTTTGATTCTGCAGGTCTGACAAGAGGTTTTCAACAATGGCTCAAGGTTGCCTCAAGTGTCTGAAGTACACCATGTGTGTTGTCAACTTCCTATGTTTTGTACGTATGCCTCAAGTATCACAGCATCACATTCAGTTTACCACTTACCACGTATTATTATTCTTCTCCCCTCCCTCACTAAGTGTTATGGAGGAGCCTTTGAGTAAGGCACTGAATTATCTAGAAGTTGATTAAATGGAGGGCTTGGAGCCAAAGGGGCGTAAGTGCGTTATAGTAGATTTTACAGGAGAGCCAAAACAAATTTTGATCAAACTTGGATCAGCTGCCACATACTAAACACAATATTTTAACTTTTAACTTTTTGTGTTATCAGATTGAGCATTACTATAAAAACAATACTGCTACGGTTTGAGTTGAATTATATTTGTTAACTTTTTTAAAAATGGCAAAAGAGTGAAATACGCCTTTTTGGCACAAACATTGTCCCAATACAGCCATGCAGAATATGGGCGTATGTAAGTAAACAATTGTAAAACACATTCATTTTAATACAAATCTAGCAATTACACTTCAGTCAACACTGAAATATAAAACAAGATTAGAATGAATATCTTTATCATGAAGTAATGCTCAGCAACTTTCACCAAGGCCTTTAAAATCGTAGGCTACATGGAACATATCAGATTGATTGATACATTTTTTCTGTTAAAAACTTTTAATAAACCTCTATAGACATAAGAAACTACTTTTGATTCTAAACTACTACTTTTTTTTCTTTTGCTAGTATAATACATTTTTGTATGTGTCCCAGGACACATCACTTATTGATGTGTCCTGGGACACATTCAAAGACCTGTAAAACTCCTCATAACACTGAGGGAGAACTTCAGCTACCAGCAGTCTTACTATCAGAACTCATCTTGACCAGTTCACACTCCTAATATTATAAAATAACATTTTGAATCTATAGGCCTAAGTATTTCATGGTAATATTAACATATTTACATTAATCTAATATTGACCTAGAATATTAATTGGGATATGAATAGGATACTAAAAATGATGTGATCATGCTGCCATGCTAGCATTACTTATGTCAGCATGCATTTTGAGCTGACCTAAGTGCTGTTAGAATCCTCTACCCACAATGCTTGTTCAGTGTCAAAAGTGGGGTTTTGCTTGGGCAGTAAACAAAACCCTACTTTTACTGTTACGGCTTTCAGTTTTTGTTTAATTAAAACTTGTGGGTCATGATTTCAGTTGTGTCCTTTTGGCACTGAAAAGATCTCACTGAGACCTTTCAACTGATATATAAAACTCATATTCGCCCAAAATCTCAAAATCTTTGGCTCCAAGCCCTCGAAATGTTTTTTGTGGTGATGTAGTTGGTATAGGGACGGGACGATATACAGTATATGACGCGGGGCAGAAAAATCAATCGCGATATTACATGTCATTCTGCTGTCGTAACCACAAATGAGACGCTTGACCATCACGATTTCACGAGCTCTCCATCCAAATTATGTTATTTGTAATGCCACAGTCATACTTTGAACTTTTATTTATGACATGGTATCGTGGTTGTATTGAATCGTGAACCCCGTATCGCGAATCCCGTATCGTCCCATCCCTAATAACCGTGTCACTGTGTTCCGTTAACTTGATGACGTGGCACACTGTATCTCACATCAGATATGCGGCACGGCGGTGCTGGGCTTCGGGATCTACATGCTGAACTTCAGGATGGACTCCCTCATGCCCAGCCTGGCCCAGTTCAACATGTCCAGCGCGCTGCTGATCAGCGGCATCATCATCACCTGCGTCTCCTTCCTGGGCTTCCTGGGGGCGCTGAAGGAGAACCGCTGCCTCCTCCTGACGGTACGTGGCCCATAGCTCCCCCCCCCCCCCGCCCCAAGCTGGTCCCACAGTGCAGAATGTATTGGATCATCTAGCTTCTGACCCTAAAGGCCACAGGATACCCTAAACATACTTGGCAGGCCTCAGGAGTGAAAATAAGGAGAACAGAAGTGGGAAGTCTGGGGTTTTCTCTCACCCAGTAAATTTTAACATGCAGAGATTATTTCCTGCATTCTGGTGACTTTCCCATGTATAAAAGTATAGTACAAAAAAAAAAAAACTGCATCTCCATCTTTTAATTTAGTTATATTATTTGAAAAATATGAATCAATTCATAAAATAACATATTTAATATTGGGTCCAAGCGTCCCTGAACTAATGCAATACAGACTACATTTTTGGTGGAATGTGTTTTGTTGATCATTCAGTAACAGCAGTGATAGCATAGGGCCTAGACTTTTTGTGTTACTATTTATAACAAATATAGCGAATGAGCAGATTTTGAAATTTAATATGGGAGAAAATTGAGAGATACGCAAAGCGATGATACACACATTTGTATGCGGCAACATGTTGGCCTGTTTCCAAAATGGCCCATTTTAAGTATATTCACATACTATGTTTGAAAGAAAATCAGCTTTTTGGAAATTTCAAAATGCATATCAGGGATGTAGTGGAGGCTAAACCCACCTTTTTATTTGTGGAATGAAGTTTGCAACCCTTTTCAGGCTGACATAACTCTTCATAATGTGAATTCGTAGTACTTCATCATGGTAAATAGTTTCAAATCTGATGCAAAATATATGAGGATAAGGTCTTTTAAGTCTTGCTTTTCTGAAAATGTTATTGATTTTTGTCCATCTTGGTGGTTGTTATTGGATATCAGAGTTTACCCACCTTGTTATTTTTCTTTATTACCAGTGCATCACTGCAAAATCCTGGACCTAAAAAATAAATCGGGCCTTTAAACATTACAACAAACTGCAGATTTGCATCAGCAGAAAACATTTGCTGTTGTTAATAACATAATTCAGAACACATGATTAGCGTGAAATTACTGGCTATTTGAAGACCTTTGAATTCATGATTCATTTCTGCAAAATAGATGTATGTCCTGCAAAATGGATATGCACCGTAGAATGAAACTCTCCACAGTGCGAGACTACAGTGGAATAAAGTGGGATCTCTGTTCACAGTTCTTCCTCCTGCTGTTCATTCTGATGCTGGTGGAGCTGACTGCAGCCTGCATCCTGCTGGTCAATGAGGACATGGTAGGCGTGTGTGTGTGTGTGTGTGTGTGTGTGTATGGTCCATCACTCAGGCCCTGAGTCTTCATTTGAAATTGTACAGAGTTGTAGAGTCATAATAGAATATTTTGTTGATGAAAGAGTGCTGCTGAATGTCCATTCCAGCCCAGCTGAAGATTTTATGCTGCGTTTAGTTCCTATGGAAAAGACAGTAAATACTAGCTTCCTACTAGAAAATACTGTTCACCTCAGCTTTCACATAGTAAATACAACTTGTGGAATGAAGTTTACAACCATTTTTAGGCTGACACATCTCTGACATCACCAACCGTAGTCAAGTGTAGGGAATGATTGATTCATTTCAAATATAACACATAAAATGTAAGTATTTTTTATCACAGAAGTCATTCTAAAATGCCTTGGCAGGACACCAACCGCTTTCTGGATTTGGTAATTTGTGATTCACATTGCAGTTTAGTTTCCTAGTAAACATGAAGTCAGATGTATCATCACTAAGTGCATGGGTGTTAAGTGTGAAACTGTGCAATGATGGGACAAGTTACTGATATCGTATTCTTATTGCTTAGATTGGTAAGTGGGTGGAAAAAGACCTTCTCAACGGCTTGAACAGAAATTCCACAGCCATCAGCAAGGACTGGGATCTGGTTCAGAACACGGTGAGTAAATCCCAGACATATTTTTGAACTCGCATAGTAACACAAATGCACACATGAAGGACAACAGAACCCCACATTCAGTGCAAAGTGACAGTTGCAAAACATATGGACAGTAGACTATAGTGAAATACTGACAGCTACTGATCTCAGTCTATTGAAATATGACAGTATATGTGTTTTTTCTGAATTGTATGTTGTAGTTGGATTGCTGTGGAATCCATAATTACACCGACTGGAAAAACGAAGTGCCTGATTCTTGCTGCGTGACAGATCCATGTGACCACCACAACCCCGAATACAAGAAAATGGTAGATATAAATAAACCTCTATTACTCGATTATCTGCTTGGAATAATAAGGTTTGTTTGAATAATCTGCATTCATATTTATTGATCCCCCATAGGGAAAAGGGAAAAGTTTTCACACTGAATAGAGCAAAACCTGTACGACCTTTAGAGTTTTTTTTCACCTATACAAAGAAATACTCAGCAACGCGTTCATATGAAATCTCATGGATGTTCTTCTTGTAAAGGGTTGTTTGGAGAAAGCGAAGGCCTGGTTCGAGGAGAACTTCCTAACCACTGGGATTTCTGTCATCGTCATCTGCATCATTGAGGTAAAGTTTCAAATTAGAAATGATACTGAGATATATCATGGTTGGTGCAAGATGTAACATCAGGTAACGAGTGGATGTGTAGCGTTTTGGAATTAAATTCTTCAATTTTTTTTTTTTTTTCTGTTCTTCGACAGGTCTTGGGAATGTGTTTCGCCATGACTCTCTTCTGCCACATCAGCCGATCTGGACTCGGCTACAAGTTATAGACCACATTCTCTCTTTCGACAACCCCCCCATTGCCTATACTTACTCTACTTATTATTATTGTACAGTTCTGTCCCTTAAATATCTCTCTTAATGCCGCGGCGAGATTGCGAGCGATTAAGCTATGTGAATGCTATTTCAGTCTCAGCTATTCGTAATGAAAGCACTTGTGGTCGCGTACCAACACTGCATTTCACTTTCTTTGTTCTTTGTTTCGAAGTCAACCTCTTTAGATGCGTTTATTTTTTAAAGTGATTGTACATTTTTGCCAAGGGAATGAAGCTTATGAAGTGAAAACTGTTTGTGTAGAATATTATATATCCTTAACATTCATCTATAAACTTTTCACTGACATCTTTTTGGAAATACATCAATAAAATATTCGAAAAAGTATGACAGCAGTGTGTACACCTGACTTGGTAAAGTGTAAGGAGTGGCACCAGATGATCAGCGTTTCCCGTCTGCAGCTCACTGATAGGTGTGGTGGAGCTGAGAATGTAACCACTTCCTCTTTGGGTGCTGCTGAACCATGAGTCGGTTCCACTAAGCTCATAGTTTGCTAGGTATGACTGTTAGTCTTGTGTCGAGAGCACCAACGCTTTCACAATTGTTTGACGTGCGTCGGAAGTGACGCCATTTTTGTCGTGGAAGCGCATTCTACGGAAACCCTCAGGACTCCTAAGAATCGAAGAAATTAGATTCCCAAAATTAGGACCCACTCGTGAAAGAGAACGTTCCCTCAGTCTGCTTTAAAATAGAAAAGAACTAATATAAAAAGGGGATAACATATCAAAAAAAAAACAGCAAAGAACACGGATGTTATTTCTTAAGTATTCCACAGTTTTATTTAAAGAATAAATCCTGCATCAATATTTTAAGACAAAAAAACTAAAAAAATACTAAGATTTCCTTTACATTTTAAAATATTTTTGTTCTTTTTGAAACCATCACACAAAAAATAGAAACAAGTACAATTTTTTGTAATTTAAAAAAAAAAAAAAAAAAAATGTAACTGTACACAGCAGAATATACCATTTATTGCAAACTGAACACCCCTGATACCTCAGAAACTATAAACACAATTATTGCAATTCACCTAGAGATATGCAAAAAAACAAAAAAAACAAAAAAAAAAGAACCCTACTCCGATAACAGCTCTCTCGTTCTGTTCTTCTCTGAAACAGACAGCTGTTGTGTTTTATTCTGGTTTCCCCCCCCCCCCCCCCCCCCCCCCTCTGCGATGCCCCTGCTAGTCTCCAGAGGCGGCACGGTTATCTTCTGTGTGTCGTTAGCAGTCCATTTCAGGTCCGTCTTTACGGGGATTTCCAGTAACTGTGGCACTTGTCCCCCCCCCCTCCCTCCCTCCTCCTCCAGACACCAGATGAAACATTGTCCTCTTTTGGGAGAAAGAGGTACTGCATTCAACTGAGCTGAAACGATCCCAATATCCTCTCTTTAACAGGGGAATCAAGTCTGGGAAAAAACCCTCAACTACAGGGAGATTCACAGGAAACCTAGTCCGGTATTACTGTCTGCAATAGACTTTCAGTAACTGCTGATCTGTTCACTGCTGATCTTTCAGTATGGGAATGACAAAAAAAAAAAACATGACGTTCTGTCCTTTGCTATTGCTGAACGTTTATAAAAAAAAAAAAGAAACACATTTGGAAAAGATATGTTTCTATGCGTCATTCAACAGCCTTCAGGCCATTCAAACACTCTTTCTAACACACTTCCAACTCATAGGACAGGCCCCCTTTCAAACACAAGTTACCTTCTTTTACTGTATTTTGAATTGTTCACCGTACAAATGCCACTGTAGTGAAACCCTATAAACTACGTTACCACATTGCTACCAAGTTTGATACCTACTTTGTGCCGAAGATGTATTTTAATTTTTTTTTTAAAGAAGCCATTCCAAATGCCCCATGCAAGAGACGGTATCAGAATAAAAAGTTCTTTTGGGAGGAGCAGACTGAGACAGTACCGTGCCTTAAAGAAGAACAACATTCTTGTAAGAGAGAGAGAGAGAGAGAGAGAGAGCGCCCAACCCATAACTTAAATGTTGCAAAAGAGTGATCTCTCTCAGTAAACATTTAATCCACCTAAAAAGATCCACGATCGCAGACGGAGAGCATCTGCGAAGACGTCAATAAATAAGAAGTGACAGAAGTGAAGTCTTTCATCCCCCCCTCCCCCCCCCCCCCCCCCCTCCCCGACCCTCGTCCACGTCCCACCGACCGTGATCCACCGACATTACTGGAATGAATAAAAACAATGAGGGTACCCAGCCCCTATATTCAAAACATTAAAACATCTAGGTTCAAGCGCCTGGATCCGCCGCTCAGGAAAGCCGTCAGTTGGTTCACTTTGTTCAGTAACCGCTGCCCCCGCCGTTCAGATCCGCGCCAGCTAAATCCTCCATCACGTCAAATACAGTATATAGAAAAGCACGCCCAGCTCACAGGACGTCAAACACATGACCTCAAACGCCACCCTCACAGTTGCCGTCGGTTCAATTACGCTTGAGCGCGACACTCAAAACCGCGTGACTCATTTGTACTGTAAAGCAGAGACTCGTTCCAACCAGGGAGCAGTGAACTTTGCGTTGATGGATTCCTCTCATTCCTGTTACAAGCAACACTAAGCACAAATTTTCACTGGGGGAGTGGGGATCCAACCTTCAAAAAGAATAGGCTATTTTTTTTAAACTTCCTACAATATTCATTTAAATTGTTACATTTATATCCAGAGTAAAGACCATTCTTGGCAGCCATTTTGAACACTTCAGGTGGATTCTCCACTGAAAAGGACACAGGTTCACATTTTAATATATTTGGCCCATTATCGCTCACTACCAGTCTAGCCTAGAGCTAGTAGCTTACTAACTAGTAAGCTAGCTAACTAAGCTCCCTGCTAAATTCAAGTAGTTGTTCCCGAGATTGCTAGCTAAATTGAGAACTGTTTGGTCTATCTGAACTCTTTGCTAACGTAGTAATGCTAGTTTTATATATTTATGGCAATCTTCTTGGTAGAGTTTCTCACCCCAAGAGTTCAAAATGGCTGCCGTGTGAATAAGGTCAATGGTGTGGCAAACTGAAACTCAAGAGAAGCTAATGTGACCATAAGGGCTTCGGTTCAAAACCTTGGAAGAGCCGGGACAATTTGGACTCAACAGCAATGTTTCCATCCAACTATTGAGCAAATTATAAAAGGTGCAGTAAGTACAATTTTCACTGTCCCATAGCACAAAATGACCAGACTATATCTGCGGGGGGTTGACAGGGTTCTTGATCAATACCAATGACTCAACCATTACTTCGGCAGCTGCTGAGATTTCTGGTTTTCAAAACTCACTTCTCTCTATTGAATCCATTTTATAGAAATTGGCCATTTCTAGGGAGGGAACGTTATATCGAAATTCAATATATTGCAATGCAAAAAGGTGACAATCCGTATCGTGGGGCAGAAAAATGAAATCACGATATTACCTACATTTTACTCTGCTTGTAGTAATCACAAATGAGACGGCTTGCACATCACAATTTCACAAACTCTCCGTCGAAATTATATTATTTACACTTTGTAATGACATCTTTAAATTGTTATTCTAGCAAGCCAATGCCATCGCTAGAAAGATTTGTGGCTCAGAAATAAACAGAATTCTGCAGTCAGACTTTGTCGTTGAACTTTTACATCGTATTGTGGTTGTATCGAATTGTGAACCCCATATGGCGTACTGAATCGTATCGTGAGATATCATCCCATCCCTAGCCATTTCCTTCATC
Source organism: Centroberyx affinis (assembly GCF_046629955.1). Taxonomy (NCBI): domain Eukaryota; kingdom Metazoa; phylum Chordata; class Actinopteri; order Beryciformes; family Berycidae; genus Centroberyx; species Centroberyx affinis. Next base: position 2,207 of record NW_027283254.1, on the reverse strand, counting down.
TTTTCTTATTTGATACCTTACAACTCGCATACAACTACTTGGATGGAAACCCAGCTAATAACTACCTAGATGTGCTTATGCAAGGCATTTTAACCCCCAAACTGCTCCAGTGGAATTGCACAGTGGCCAACAGTACAAGAGCGTGGTTGTACTGGCTGGTTATCGGGTGCGAGTGTATTTACAGTATATAGCCATTACTCACCCTGAAAGCACTACCATAGCCCCGGGTGTTGGAAGTACTCTGTCAACTTGCCTGGTTAAGGAGGATTAATAAAAGGTATATTATAAAAAAAAAAAGAAAAACCCTACATAATTCAACAATTATGGCTTATATTTGTTTCTAACAAATCTGACGAGTTCAGCCATATCAATTTCTATAGAAATCATATCTGAGAACAAACCAGATGCCACGTGATAATAACTACTCTGAAGCTAAACCCATACCATCAACACTGATACTAAAAGGGTCAAAGCCAAAAAAACAAAAAACAAATGCAAGAAATACTTTCCACTTCGACACTGCCATGTTGCTTCATAGATCACAAAGAAACTGAGAGGAAAAGCAGCTCCAGGGAACGGTACGAGTAAAGGAGATGCCGACAAAGTCCCACCGCCATGCACAGTTCTGGTGGTTTCGCGCTGGTGTGCCGTGCTTCTGCGTGGGATTAGGCCTATAATCCCTGACGGGGCTTGACCAATTCTAAAAAAAAACGACGAATTGGGTTCCCTGCGATCTCTTAAATCCCATGATACATTTCTTTCTTGATGGGAGAAGTGTTTCCCAGAGGACAACACCCCCATCAACAAGGCACGGGCGGTCATCCAATGGTTTGAGGAGGATAGCGATGTTAGCCAAATGTTAAGGCCTTCCCAAAGTCAAGGTATGATCATAATTCACCCTTCAGCGACACTGGCCTCCAACTACAACCATGCCAGGAAAAGCCCTGCACACCATTACAGATCCACCATCATTACTTAGGAATGTCTTTATGCAGCTGTACCCTTTATTTTGACCGCATCCTGTAGTTACGTAAGGCAGCTTGTTTTAACCACTTTAGCCAAAAGCTAGTACATTGTCTGCCGTCAAAAATGAAAACACCCATTGGAAACTGCTCACTGCATCACGAAACAGTATACACCTGAGCACTGGACATTGCCTCGGGGGTCAAGAGAGCGATCCTGATCAGACAATGCAGATTGCATCGCTCCAGCTACTAAAATTATCTGGGGAAAAACATAAAACCTAAAGAGCTGAACAGAGGCCTTTGCCTCGCCAACAGTCTATTTACCATGTTGGTCAATAGACAACACAGCAGCTTCTGATATGCGTTAACACATAGGCCTAACCGTGCGTTCACACTGCGAGCAACACGATCAACAAGTCACCAGAAGTCTGTTCATTTCCACGGCTGAAATTTTCGCGGTCGTTGGTCGTCAACATTCACTAATTTTCGTTACCCGCATATTCCAATTCAGCATTCCAGCATACATTGCTTGAAGGCAGGGGAAACACCCTGGACAGATGGCCAGTCCATCACAGGGCTTATACAGGTAGACAGACACTCCCGCTACACATTCATAAATATAGGCAATTTAGAGTCTCCAATCCATCTGACTTGCAGGTTTTGGGACTGTGGGAGGAAACCCATGAGAAGTTGATTCCAGCCATTCAAAGCTTCCAAACTCTCTACAACTTTAACTTGTGAGACTACAGAAATAAACGTCTCAAAAACGATGCTTGGAGAACAGTTGCATCCATCAAGTTTTTCCTATTTATTTTTCATAAATGCTACCTAATTAGTGCTTGCTAGCAAGCTATGTCAAGACATCAAAACAATGTGACGCTCTGAAAGGCAATACCAAAGCAGCAAAAAATACATAATTTGCCTGTTCAAAACTTTGTAGCTGCAGACCGCTACATAGATGCGATCAGAGCCTGTCGCACCGTCCACAATCGGTCCGAACAGAGCGACCCATCAACCAAGATGCTCGCAGTGTGAATGCACCTTCAGCAGCTACAGTACTAGAGAAAAAGTGTATGTATGTATATGCATGTATGTATGAAATATGGGTGACCAGTGGCCGTTCCATGGCGCAATGTTAGAGACAAGCAGAATGTAAGCATTGAGAATATTCTTTTAAGACTAAAGGTTTTGTGGCCTTACAGACTACAAGAGAAGATTTAATAAAAGATGTTTGAAAATGGT
>NW_027283253.1:0-58481 GCF_046629955.1 Centroberyx affinis | reverse complement strand
CTCTCCCTCTCTCTCCCCGCTGTACACAATCCCAAATAAACACAAATCCAATAACAGTAATCTTGAAAAAAAATGTGGCTTCTTCTCCGGCTGCATCTGCTTATTTAATTTCTGTCCTCCACCGCTCTTTGTCCCAGGTGTCTCTGCGTAAACAGGAGATCGCGGACCGTCTGAATGCCTGGATCATCTTCAACGAGAAGAACAAGGAGCTGTGTGAGTGGCTGACGCAGATGGAGAACAAAGTGGCGCACAACTCCGACCTGAACATCGAGGAGATGGTGGAGAAGCTGAAGAAGGTAGGGAGCTGTAGCGTGCGTCTGTCAGCCAATGACACGCTTCCATTCAACACCACCATTGTGATGACAATAGATACTTAACACCTGTTGCAATGGCTTGAAGATTGGATTAACTTTACTTCAGATGTTTAGATGGCTGTGGTTGTCAATCCCATCATTGCGCTCCCTCTAAAATGATCAAGGTCTATTATGTGGAAGTTTTAAAGCAAACACACCCAGAGACTATACAGGCCAAAACAATGAACTAAATTAGAAAACTTCAGCTACACTCAGGCTGCCTATGCTGAACGATCAAGTCTAGAAATGTATTGAAAAAGACTTTTACAATTTCCAGTTCTTGAAAGTTTTGGGAATTGGACAAACCCGCAAAACCTTTTTTTAAGCTGCAACATGCATGACTTCACACTTGTATAGTGGTGAAGAATAAGCTTCAGCTATACAGTGATACGGCCTGGTCTTATTACCCAGGCACTATCAGCACACATATAATATACTGTAGTTATGCGGTGTTCGGTATAAATATTGAACACAGGCCACAATCTTCAAATCTTCAAATCTCATCGCTTCAATTACAGTCTGGAAAAAGTAGAGAATTTTGAAATAGAAAATGCACTTTGGTTTCTGCACTTAAAGTTTCTTCATTCATTTTTTCACATACTGTGTTCAGTTTGCTACTTAATTCAAGCATTGCAACAGAGTTAGCTTCCTTCTGCGCTAAGCTGGGACATGTTGGGACGGGGTGGTGCAGGCGGTGGGACGGGACGGGGTGGTGCAGGCGGTGGGACGGGACGGCCTGGGCTTTTCAGAAAGCTGTGAATTGAAAGAGACGACAGCTGTTTCGGCCCCAGCAGGGCCACGCGGGTTTGTTTTGTGTCTAACCTGGCCCCTTTCATTTGTTATGGTGTGTGGGGGGGCGGGGGTAGGGGGGGGGGGGGGGGGGGATAGTCAAGGCGACTGCTGAAACTTATTGCCCCAGTGGGGGGTTTTAAACCTTTTCAGCCTCTGGAGCTTTAAATGTAGCCTTTTGCTCTTAAGAGTTTTGTCACAAGGATTATTACTTCTGGCCAACCTCCAAGTATCATAATTTTAACCTAAAAAGTTGAAACAAAAAGTTATAAACAGGGTTGTAGTGGAGGGTAAACACACCTAAACTCATTTTATTTACCTTTTTATTTCAGGAATATATAGTCCTGAAATAAAAAGATAGATAAAATGAGTTAAGAACATTCATATTTATGAGGTAAATTCATAGTTTAAGTCACAGTAATTAGTTTCAAATTGATATAAGTTATATGAAAAGTGAGTCTTATAAGAGAAAAAGGCATAAATTAATGCTTTTCCGAAAGTGTAATTGATTTTGGTTTATATTGGTGGTTGTGATGCTTTATGATGATGATCGACTGGAGGTCACACAGTTTACTCACCTTTTTATTCACCACTACATTACTGATTATAAACCGAACCCTGCCCTTAACCCCAATCATATATTAATGATAATATGCACTTTATTAATCCCCATAGGGAGGTTGGCTTGCCCCTCTCCACAGGGAGGTCAGAGGTCAGGTTCAGCTGCAGAGCAGCCTCTCTGGAGCTGGGAGGGATTCAGTGTTTTGTGGGTGGATGCTGACTGATGATATGCATGCAGATGAAAATGCATACGAAGAAAATAATACATTTACCAATAATTGCAAATAGGTGAAAAAGGTGGGAGACTGGACTTTGACAAAGCAGATTCTGAAAATATATAAAAAAACAAGTCTCACTTTCTTTCACCTATTTACAATTATTGGTAAAAGTATTATTTTCTTCATTCCATCGACATAAGTTTCCTCCGACCGTATTTTGGTGTTACACTTGTTCAAAATGAAAGGTTTAATACACATATAGCCTACACACACACACACACACACACACACACACACACACACATACACACTCCCCTACCCCTCCGCTCAATCCCATCCTCCTGTTTTCCCATCAGGACTGCATGGAGGAGATCAACCTGTTCAGTGAGAATAAAACCCACCTGAAGCAGCTCGGGGAGCAGCTCATCACCGCCAGCAACAAGACCAAGGAGACGGAGATCAACGACAAGCTGAAGGACATCAACGACCGCTGGCAGCACCTGTTTGACCACATCGAGGCCAGGTAAGGAAAGGAAAGCAAGGAAGGAGGGAGGGAGGGAGGGAGGAAGGGAAGAAGGAAACTTGTGTGTCACCACTGCTAGAACACAGTTTCCGCTTTGCTGATGAAGTGAGACTGATTTTGGTTAAGCAAGGTTGTGTTTTTAGGTTTTTTGAAGCTTATCAGGCTTTTTTCCCACTTTACTTCCTTTGTTTTTGTGTTCCGATCACATCACTGGCATTATGTCTATGTCATTGATCCTCAAGAGGAAACTGGTCCGAGGCTGAACTGTGGTTTATGTGATTCTATTGATGGATAACCACAGGCACAGCCTTTCTGAGTGGTAGTTTGACCATGAGGATTTCCCTGCCAGGATGATAAACGCAGAAGTTGTACTTTGTACCTTGACTGGAACAACTGTTTTATGACAAGTCTTTCTCATAGAGAGCGTTGTTCTTATTCAAGTCAACACTGCGTCGCCACATTAAACTGTGCTGGACTGAAGTCAGCCTAGTTGCAGCAGCATGAGGGGTAAGGTGGATGATCTTTTTTTGAATAAGAGTAGTTTATTTATTGGGGTTAGATATGAATGAAATGCAGAAGAGAAGGTTTTGAAGGTTCAGGTCATTTGGTCAGTATGTGGTTTGAGAGGCGGGGCTCTTAAAGATGTGTAGGATTTTTAAACATCAATATATTATCAAATTGATTTCTGATAGCTTGGTATAATTGGCATCAACAAATGAGGCCATGGTCAAGACGATTGGTCGCCTCTGTCTCACAGGATCAACATGTTGGAAGTGATTTTTCCATCGGTCTTTCATTCCTTCCACCATCTACCATCGCCAGAATCTCTGAAAGCTTTAGCTCTTTTTCTGCTCAGAGAGCAGCGCCCGCTTCCTGTTCTGTTCCTGTTTTGAAGTTCAAATCAAAGTGATGTTGAACTTTGGTAGTACCTTGGCTTGTGTATCTTCCTCCATGATAAAACACCAAAAATCTGTGATTTTCTGTTATCTGTTGCTCCGGTAGGAGCAGGATTGGAGAATTATGTTTCTTTTTCTCTCTCCATTCACTGCCATTGTATGGAGGAACAGTCTGAAAATCACACTTCTAGCACATAAACAAACACCAATAAAGCAGATTCTGACAATATATAAAACAAAATAGTCATGCTGCTGAATTGTGGTTAAGAGAATCGCTTTATTTACATCTGAAGAATTTCTGTGTCACAGTCTAACTCTGGGTGAATTGTTTTTTTCTCCGGAGCACAGCTGTCATTCTACTACTGTAGCTGCAGATTAAAACAGAAAGAGCTCAGAGCCGCCGGGGGATAGACAGATAATATTAATCCATAAATGCAAATCCCATTCCAACACAGTAGGGGAGTGGTTGCTGAATGGAGGGAGAGAGTTGCTGAAATGCCCGTCCACCGGCTTAGTGCCACTCTACCTCTTATCTGCATGGCAGCAGCGTGACGCCATGTGACAGAGGGGCGGGACGAGGCGGACATAAATAAACACTGAGAATGAGCAACACAAGCCGACCCATGGCGGTGAATACTAGAAAGTGGAGGCGATTCTTTTTAGTTCATTTTGCTGTCTGACAAACCACAATGAGGCGTAAACTACCAGTCAAGAGTCTGGACCCACCTGACTGAATGTTCTATGTTTTTCATTCTCTTAAAGCCATTTTGATCTAAAGGCTTCTGCTTAAATGCTTGAAATGAGTTTCTTAGTCAAATATAAATAGTGAAGTTGATCCTATGTATGAATTTCTTTCCAAAGCCTTTGCCTTTCCATCAAGGCAAAGAGCGGCTACTTTAAAGAATCTAAAATATAAGATAGTTTTTAGTTTAAACACTTTTTTGGTCGCTGCATAATTCCATTTGTGTCATTTCATAGTTTTGATGCATTTACTATTATTCTAAAATGTGGAAAATAGTAAAAATAAAGAAAAATGCGTGTGTCCAAACTTTAGTCTGGTAGTGTATTATCGGCTTCATTGTTAATTTGTGTTGGCTTCATGAATTTTAATTATTATTTAGCCAGTTAAATTAACCAAAAACATGCTCTTATTCATAACAGTGGTCTCGGGTGTGGTTTCATTCACACCTAGGAGCTGCTCAGTTTTGAACTGCTGGCCACTGTACTGGTATTGGATCAGCTGGGAGTTCAGTGCCTTGCTCAAGAGCACTCAGCCAGTGTCAGTAAGGGAAGAGAGAGCGTCACTCCTTCACTTCACCATCCTTGTGCTTCTCATTTTAAAGTTGTAGTCTGTGAGATCCTTGTTTTGTTTTTTTCATTTAGTCTCCATCTTTGTTGCTCAGCCTCATCACTGTGGTGTTTCTGCACTGCACTTCCCAGAGATCACCTGTCAATCAAACAGAGTGGGCGGAGCTTGGATTTTCTGTTGATGCAGTTTGAGTTTCTGTAGGTGGCGCTGTTTTCTTTGCTGGGTGTTTAGAACAGTGAATGGAAAAGCTTTCATGAACGGCCATTTATTTAGATTAAAATTTTGCTGATCATTACTTTAATGCTCCCTTGTCAATCAGATGACAATGCTGTGAGCTTCACTTTTGGCTTCTCTGTACACCTGATGCTGTAATATTAATCTTCTGCCTGCAGTCTGCATCGGCGAGGAGGTTCAGATTTGATTTTCCTCGTTATGTAAATGTTCTCACCGCTAACGAGGCTCATCTCAGAAATGAGGCTCATTCATTAGCAGGGTTTTGACCTTATTTGTCTCCATCAGGAATTTTGTTTTCCCACCGGCGAACAGAACAGTAATTAATACCCGCTCTGTCCTTCCTGTGCTGTGTGGGTTGATATTTACCGGGGAACGCTTCTAAGTTAATATTCCATAATGGCTAATAAAATGGTAATAATAATAATGAACATAAATTACTTATATACATATACACATATATCCACATGCATAAATGCATACATATATGCCTGCATATCAATTTGAGAGAAAAAATAAATAGATAAATAAATAAAAAAAAAAAAAAGGAAAGAAAAAAGGGTGTACAGTCTCACTTGGTAAATGTCAAATTTATGAAGATAGGATATCAGGTCTTGATTCCAAAAATGTAAGAAATGAATCCCATATTTTATGAAAAATATGACTTTTTTGTTTGATTGTGTAAGTAAGCCTTTCAATCGCTATGCAAGAAGAAAGCTCATTAATCCAAAGGTTCAAAGGTGGACAGCAAACACTTTTCCAGTGTCTGGCAATAAGACGTTTTGCTTGTATTAAGCAAAAGTTAACCAACTTAGTTTCATGAGTTCTTAGGGCCAATGCTTCTGGAATAAGACCAAGAATACAAATCTCTGGGCGTACAGGGATTTCTTTGTGAATGATGGTGGAAACTGTGTTGATTATTCCTTTCCAAATGTCTTGCGCTCCAGGTTTTTATGAAACTGCTCTATTTTTAGTAGATGGCGGATTCACAAAATCCAGAAGGCAATTTAGATGGAACTGAGCTGAACTGAGCTGAACTGAGCTGAACTGAGCTGAACTGAGCTGAACTGAGCTGAACTGAGCTGAACTGAGCCAACCTGCAGCCTGCGCTACAGTGGAATGCTTTCTTGTAGCCAGATGGGTGAAGTCAGTGCGTGTTGTGGTGTGGTGGTGGTGGTGGTGGGTAGGGCGGGGGGGGGGGGGCTTATCCTCTATGAGAAGGACTGACTTAGATATGCCATATGGTGGCTGGCCGCTCCCTCTCTCCCCCCCATCTCCGTTTCTCTGTCAATACTAATTTAAAGGAGCTTTATTGGCATCACTGTCAAAGATTAAAGTAATAATCTGTGACATTTTCATCTAAATAAACGTCTATCACCGATTGATACAACACAACAGTGATTCAACCTATGTCCCGTTCTTCAAAGCTTTTCCATTGTTCTGAACTCAAACTGCATCAAGGAAGAAGACCACAGCGACGACTCACAGATTTTTTTACTTTAAAAGTATTGCTGAGTAGTTTACACTATACTGTAATGTCAAGGAATCATATCAACAACATACATAGAGATGATTAAGCTGCTGTTTCTCTCTTGTTTTTCTCAAAGCCGCTGTGTTCTGAGAAATCTTTAGGAAAAAAAAAAACCGCCCCAATCACCCCACTCCTTTGTTAGGGGAGGTGGCTAAACTTTGCCAAAACATACCAGCAACTCCCATTCCTACCATCAGACCAAAAAGGGGCGGGGCCATGACGCTGAGTGACAGAGAGGGCGGAGCCACGTTGGCCCAGCCATGTGATACACGGCGGGTCGAGGGCGAGGGTCTTTAATCTGACTGACGGGTCGTTAGGGCCGAGGTGTGCCCTCTGTCTGTGACAATGTGGAGAGAGAGGGACACAGGAGAGAGAGCAGTGGGCCTGCCCCACCCCCCCACCCCCCCCACCCCCACCCCCACCCCCCTCAGGGACTGACGAGCATAACAAGGCTAAGCCTGTTAATGAGCTGCTGCTGAGGCACGAGCCGCTGCTGCCAGACAGTGAGCTGCAGTGTGATGGAATGTGTTGTGGTCATGCTCTGGTTTAACCTATATTGTTAAAATTACACAAAGTACACGTGAAATTTCTCTCATATTAATTAAGATTAAACTATTTCACCATTTAGATTAGAGCTGTACAATTGATCGAAAAAAAATATCAACTTCTGCAATTTCCAAATCACAGAGGCTGCAATTAAGTACTTTTAAATTTTTCTAAACAAGGTTTTTCTTTGGTCCATGAATCAAAACCTCACACTCAAACTCTGTAAATTCTGCACACTGAAAATCTATTTAACAAAACCACTTTTCTTTAAACAATTTGAAAGTTCTAAAAAAAAAGATTTATGACAAGAAAAACTATCTACGTAAATTGTATTCAAGACCAAAATCTTTCAAATCAAATCAAGAAAATAGGGTATGGAAAAAGTATGGAGTTTTGAAATTGAGGCTGTGTAGGAACCCTGACCCTTGGTGGCCAGCAGGACTGTGCTCCAGCTCCCAGGTGTGGATGTGTCCACCTATATGAACGTGAAGCAAGGTGGAGCTGAAAAAAGGAGCCTGTGCAAAACCCCTTACTGGATTTGAGTCTCAAGATCCTCTGCTGCAGTTAGCGGTGTGTGAGGGGATGGAAAAAACCCCTCTAAGCAGATAAACCTGGGGGATGTCTGTCCATATCAGTCTTCACAATCTGCTTAAGCATTGTCATGTCTGCACTGAGCAACTGTGCATGTCTTCAGGTCACCGGAGCGGGTCGTATGGCAGAGTCACCAGGGTGCAAGTAGAGAGTGAAGGTTCAGAGAATTGTCTCATTTACTGGAGTTCTATTGGCTCAAAGTTATGATGACAAATGCAAGTTGTTTATGTGATCCAACGCTTAACAACACTCCCTAACTTCCACTATAACCTGAATATTTCAGTTTTTTTCTTTCAGTTCCTCATCTCATGCATCGTCCTCTTGCCCCTAAATCACTCCCCCACCCATATCTTCCTGCCATACACAATCATTCGAGGGACAGGAATGTTTGTTCATATTTGGGCAATATGAAATGTTTTGACCCTTGCACTCCTTACTATCAGTTGTTTGAATCTAGAAGTGTAAGCTTTTTCTGCCAATGCAATCCTGAAATGCGTCAGACATTACAGCGATCAACATCATAAGCAGAAGCATGAAATTAAGAACATAAACCCTAAAATAAATAGGTCATTTAAATAATATCTATATCACTCATACCTTGAGTCATGTAATGTTTAAACTCTTACCTAGAGTTAAAGCACTAGCTGAATGCTTTGCATGTAATCAAACAATGCATTAATGATTAGCTAGAAACCTTCTTCCCTATATGAGGAAGAAAGGCGTGTGTGTGTGTGTGTGTGTGTGTGTGTGCGCCTGCCTGCCTGCCTGCCTGCCTGCATGCTATCTAGGCAACAGGTGTCTCGGTGTGTTTGTGTGTGTGTGTTGGTGGGTTAAAGGTAGAGCGAAGGCTAAAAGTAGCTCAGTAGATCAGTGGGCCCAGGTCTGACTTGACCTCCCAGCAGCCTTTGCGCGGCGTCCTGTCAGCTCTGCTCCACATCAAGCCCGGTGCTGCTCAGTAATCCAGCCGGCTGCACACGCTCCAACACCCACACCACAACAAGGTGATGGGGTTTATTTTTGTTTTCTTCAGTCTGAACAACAGTGGAAAAAGCTCACTTTGTTGAGTTTTTGTGTTTTGGTTCATTTAGGTTCAGACTGACCCACTGAAAATGAACCGGGACTTGTACTGGACAGCGTGTGGCAGCCTGTCATCCTGATTCCAGTTTCTGTAACTTTTGCTAAGCATGATGGACTTGTCTGCATGAAGAAACAGCTGAATATGAGCATCAGTCCAGACTATAGGGCTGCAACTAACGATTATTTTCATTGTCGATTAATCTGTCGATTACTTTCTCGATTAATCGATTAGTTGTTTGGTCTATAAAATGTCAGAAAATGGTGAAAAATGTGGATCAGTGTTTCCCAAAGCCCAAGATGACGTCCTCAAATGTCTTGTTTTGTCCACAACCCAAAGATATTCAGTTTACTGTCATAGAGGAGGAAAGAAACCAGAAAATATTCACATTTAAGAAGCTGGAATCAGAGAATTTACTCAAGAAATTACTCAAACCGATTATCAAAATAGTTGGCGATTAATTTAATAGTTGACAACTAATCGATTAATCGATTAATTGTTGCAGCTCTACAGTCCAGAATTCATTTTGTTATTCTAGGCTTTCCAAGCATGAGCATCACATTCATCATATCAACACGGAGTAAAGAAGTGAAGTGAGTGGATGTTCTCACTCGTCGGTCCTGCGGTGATGTGTCACATGTTTGGACAAGCGCTGATGGGAGTTCAGGAGAGAGAGAGAGAGAGAGAGAGAGAGAGAGAGAGAGAGAGAGAGAGAGAGAGTCCAGAGTCTGTGATGACGGCGGCGGTCCTCATCCTCAGCCTTTGTCTGCTTCTCGCACCACTAAGTTGTGGCAGATGACTGCTGGGGTTTGACTTTGCCGGGGGATTAGACGGGTTGACACTGGCTCTCTGCTCGCCTTTGTCCCCCAAAACAAACCGGGTGCTCCGTCACCCTGGCCAGCAGCTGCCGTCTGCTGACACCGGCCTTTGTGCCACCGGTCCTTCAGCCTAAAGCCACCATGCCCCCCCCCTCCTCCCTCCCAGCCTCCGCACTCCTCATTGTCTGAGTAAGATGCACACGAGGCAGATGTTTCTCTCTCCAGCCTCCTCCTCCTCCTCCTCCTCCTCTTCAAACCAGGAGTCGATGCATTTGCAAATAAACTTCCTTTATGTTGTTATGTTGTTTTTTTTCTAAGTCTCCGTTTGCCAAGCCATTCATTTCAAGTGCAGCCTTTACACATTATTTAGTGTTATAGCACCTGTGTAGTTTATTGTGTGTTGTTCTTAGTAATTTTTGTGTTTGTCTGATGAGCGCCCAGAATCTAATTGCCCCTCTGAGATAAATAAAGTCTACTGAATAGACTTGAATGTTGTTTAGTGTTTTAAGAACTGGCGGCTGACCCAAAGTGCTCATTTACGACCGCTTGTCTCTCCGTTGGAGTGGCCGTAGATCAGGTCGCCATGGTGACGATGCCACGCTTCTCTAAGAACTCTCTCGTGTTGCCGGCTGCTCTGTTGCCACGGTGATTTGTGAAGTTTGAACAAGGGATCGTGAGACGGAGAGATGGAGTTGTCTGAGAGTTTTACGTCAAGGGGTGTGTGTGTGTGTGTGTGTGTTTTGCACGTGTGTGTGTGTGTGTGTGTGTGTGTGTGTGTGTGCCCTCCTGCCGCCTGTGTGTGTGTGTGTGTGTGTGTGAGTGCATTCGTCATTTACTGAAAGTGGAAGAAAATGGACAGTATGGCAGTTAAGTTGAGTTATGGATTTGGGTGTTTTTAAATATCCCTTTCAAGCTACTTAATGAAGTCCCTATATGGATGGATGTGTGAATGTGTGTGTGTGTGTGTGTGTGTGTGTGTGTGTGGGGGGGGGGGGTTGTTTACTGAAGATAGGGGACAATAGACGCTAGGGCTGCAACTAACAATTATTTTCATTGTCGATTAAGCTGTTGATTATTTTCTCGATTAATCGTTTAGTTGTTTGGTCTATAAAATGACAGAAAATGGTGAAAAATGTGGATCAGTGTTTCCCAAAGCCCAAGATGACGTCCTCAAATGTCTTGTTTTGTCCACAACCCAAAGATATTCAGTTTACTGTCATAGAGGAGTAAAGAAACCAGAAAATATTCACATTTAAGAAGCTGGAATCAGAGAATTTTGACTTATTTTTCTTAAAAAATTGCTCAAACCGATTAATCGATTATCAGAATAGTTGGAGATTAATTTAATAGTTGACAACTAATCGATTAATCGATTAATTGTTGCAGCTCTAGCTGTGATGGCAGTGAAGTTGAGTTATGGATAAGTTACGTTTCAAGCTCAGTGATTTCTGAGAAGCAGTGTCACTCTGTAGGACTGAAGAGTGGAATACAGTTGCAATCTGTTATATCCCAAGCAATGATGTATATACAGTGTGTGTGTGTGTGTGTGTGTGTGTGTGTGTGTGTGTGTGTGTGTGTGTGCACGCGCTATGTGTCTGCCTTTCTTTTTCAAAAAGCAAAAAAATACCGTGCTCAAGCCTGAATTCGGTACGTATAAAACTTTGGGAAAAAGTCATCTTTCAGTGTGTGAAACCTTTCTTCTTCTAAGGTTTTCTGTTCTTCTTTTTGCCTCTTTGTCCGTCTCTCTTCTCCCTGCCTGTCTGCCTGTAGCAGCTTTGACCAGGCTTCATCATATATTATTATTTGCTGTTTTGTCTGAATGGGAGGAAGGTGGCAGATGTAGGTGTTTCCAGGCGGTGGTCCCCCCCCCCCCCCCCTCCCGCTGGGCCGGGCTGTGTCAGCAGCCTCTGTAATGGCCAATCGTATCCAATAACAGTAACAGCAATAGACAGCTGCACCTGTAATCTCCTAAAGACCCAGACTAACTTTAATGGGCTTGTGCTCTTCCTTTGTCTCCTCCATGTCGACCCTGTTGGTGCAGGACGGGGCTGATAGATCATTTTGATTTCCAGCAGGTGAAATATCTACTTTTTCTACTCTTTCCAGTGACTCAGAGCAAAGATTGTCTTTCACTTTTTTTCCACACACATGCATGCAGACACACACACACACACACACACACACACACACACACCAAGACACACTTGAGCCCTCTATCTTAAAATCGTGATCTGTGCATTTTCCTTTTTTAATCAGATATTTTCTTTATCCTTTTTTTTTAGCGCTAAGATACACTTTCACATTGTATTTAGTGTTGTATATTTTATAAATCATACTTCAAATAGATCTCTAATTCTTCATTATAGTCATAGAGAGTTTTAAGGTTGTTATTGTTGTTTGTGTCGTGAGGAGTTTCGTTAATGATCGGCTGCTCAGAGGAAAATAGTTCTGTCTTGAGCCTGTGTGTTGCTGAGGAGCGGTGACATGTCAGAGTGAAATCTGCAGTTATGATAAAAGTAATTAGTCTTTAATACTGGATGAGCCAAAGCTTTTATTCCTCAGCTTTTCTCCTCTTAAAGTCATAACACCCATCATATCAGCTCCGTTCCAAAATGAGACATATTTTTAAAAAAGTGACACACAAACTCTCAAACAGAATGATTAATAGCACAAATAAAAAGAAAATTGCACTTTTTAGGAAATCAGATATCTTAGGTGTTTGGTTGATCAGAGATGATATCACTTTAACAGACTGGATCCTGTATATTTTAAAGAAATAGAATGATGAACTTCAGGTTATGTTTTTGCTCCAGAATGGACACACACACTACCAGTCAAAAGTTTGGACCCACCTGACTGAATGTTCTATGTTTCTCATTCTCTTAAAGCCATTTTGATCTAAAGGCTTCTGCTTAAATGCTTGAAATTAGTTTCTTAGACAAATATAAATAGTGTTGATCCTATGTATGAATTTCTTTCCAAAGCCTTTGCCTTTCCATCAAGGCAAAGAATCTAAAATTTAATGATTTGTTTAAATGTTTGTCGTCACTGCATAATTCCATTTGTGTTATTTCATAGTTTTTATGTCTTTACTATTATTTTAAAATGTGGAAAATTGGAAAAATAAAGAAAAATGTGTCCAAACTTTTGTCTGGTAGTGTAGTTGTGCAAATGAATTCTCCAACTGGGGAATAAGGAACTCTTCTGCTGCATTGCTTCCATGTACCCAGAGTTAGAATGGATTTGAATCCTTGAATGAACCTGTGTGTGTTATCCATCCGGTGAGGCAGAGGCTGAGGCTGTGAGAGGAGGAGTGAGGAGGCAGGATGGAGAGAGGGGAGGAGGGGACAGGCGGACTGCAGAGGGGGGTGTGTGTGTATGTGTGTATGTGTGTGTGTGTGTGTGTGTGTGTGACTGCTCGCTAGCGGATGAACCAGCGCCATGGAGTAGCCTCCTCACCAGCCTGTAAGTACCGCTCGCCCCGATCCCCCGGCCCTGATCCCGGCCAGCATGGGACTGAACAGGCAGCCGGGTGAAAGGGGAGCAGATCGGGTGTTGTGTCGCGTCTGTGTGAAAGAGAGAGAAGAAGAAGAGGAGGGAGGGAGGAAGGAAGGGGGGAAGAGATGGAGAGCGAGGAGGAAGGGGGATGGGCTGGGCTTTGTCGGTGCATGCAGGCAGGCAGGCAGGCGGAGGAGAGGAGAGGAGAGGAGAGGAGAGGAGAGGAGAGGAGAGGAGAGGAGAGGAGAGGAGAGGAGAGGAGAGGAGAGGAGAGGAGAGGAGAGGAGAGGAGAGCCGTGTCCTGCAGCGGGAATTCAGGTCGCCGCCTCGGTGTGGGGGTATTTATGCGGGTGGCAGCGTGGACGGCAGGTGTGTGTGTGTGTGTGTGTGTGATGAGCCTTTTAATGTCCGTCCACGATGGCTCCGGTATGTCTGAGCGTGTTGGATGTTACTGTCTCCCCCCCAGATTCCTCCGCTATCACACATCCTCACATGGCTATACATGCAACCGAAAGCTACTTCAGCTCACACCTGCATGTGCACACACACACACACACACACACACACACACACACACACACAGAAACACACACGCAGATTCCTCAGCGATCCTTACCGAGCCAAATATAGCACAGGTACATTACCTTCCTGTTCTGTTTCTGTGTTATTGCAGAGTGGTGAAGCATCAGCATCAGAATTAGAAATTCTTAATTGTCTGACTCATTGAGACACAAAATAGTCTTCTTCTTCACACATATTAATCATTGAACACTGAGAAATAGAGCCGGTATGCAGATTTTACATTTGAAAATGAAAGTATGTAAATGTTGCAGAGCAGAGCAGCTGGTCAGTGTGTTGTGTTTTCTGTTGATGTTTGTGTTAAAACAGCAGCTTGTTGCCTGTGTGTTGCATCAGCCTGCTGCTGGTTAACATGGACCGCTCACCTTGAACAGTGTCTAAACCAGCATGGGATCTGATGCGGTCAGTGGCAGAGCGGTGTGCTGTGCAGGTGGGATGGGAGTGTTCTGGTGTTAAGAGCATTTTACAGTTGAGCGCAACGTGAACGAAATGTGAAGCGCAAATGTAAAAAAGCACCGGTGCTTATATTTAAGTTGAGTTAGCAGAGACAAATAGCATCAGTTTAACTGCAGAGACGCTATTTTCATTAAAGTATAAAATGCGCTTTAGTGTTTTATGAACATGCACACACACACACACACACATGAGGATGGATTTAATAGCTTACTAACATATGACAGTAAGATAGAAAACAGCAGTGGTGTCTAAATCAGAATGACGTTTAGTAACCTGCAGCATCATTTGATTCATGTCAAAGACAAGGTTAAAAAACACAATGTCAGTGTTGCAGTCATACACACACACACACACACACACACACACACACACAAGCTGAGATATATGCTAACCTACCACATAATACTGTGATGAAGGGGTCAGACAATGTCCATGGCATACACACAAGCGTGCCTGCACACACACACGCACGCACACACAGACTCATTTGTTTGGTGGAATGCTCTGAGTCACATGCCGGTGCAGTGTCTCCCTCTGTGTGTGTGTGTGTGTGTGTGTGTGTGTGTGTGTGTGTGTATTGTGTCGGTGCGTGCAGCAGAATGCAGTGATGTAGGTCACTGACCAGAGAGTTGAACTGGAATGCTGCAGCTCCAGTCCGCCTCCCAGACTTCATTCAGCAAAACAGTCAGATGTAGGTCAGCCTCGGCCATAATGGCTCCTGTTGTGTCATGTGGGAGAATGATAGTAGCACTTCCCACACTTATTCGAGACACAATACTACAGTACAGCTTAATGAGTAGAGTAGAGCTGATCGATTAATCGGTTTGAGTAATTTTTCTAAGAAAAATAAGTCAAAATTCTCTGATTCCAGCTTCTTAAATGTGAATATTTTCTGGTTTCTTTACTCCTCTAGGACAGTAAACTGAATATCTTTGGGTTGTGGACAAAACAAGACATTTGAGGACGTCATCTTGGGCTTTGGGAAACACTGATCCACATTTTTCACCATTTTCTGTCATTTTATAGACCAAACAACTAATCGATTAATTGAGAAAATAATCGGCAGATTAATCGACAATGAAAATAATCGTTAGTTGCAGCCCTAGAGTAGCGTAAGGGGTAGAGCATAGTGTGAACACTGCTTAAAGTGATGTTGAACTCTGGTAGTATCTTGGGTTGTGTATCTTCCTCCATGATAAAACCCCAGAATCAGTGATTCTGTGATCTGTTGCTCCAGAAGAGGAGACTGGAGAATTGTGTTTTTTTTTCTCTCTCCATTCACTGCCATTATATGGAGGAACAGTCTGAAAATCACACTTCTAGCACATAAACAAACGTGAACAAAGCAGATTCTGACAGTATATGAAAAAACTATTCCTGTGGCCCAATTGTGGTTAAGTGAAGGAAACTGATGCTGATGGAACGAAGAAAATAGCCGCCCATCTAAAATGTGTGCGCTCATGGTACTGTAGGGGCTTAAAGTGTCCTAATTCTGCCATGTGACACATCTGATGCTTTCTAATGATGTTGAACAGTAAAAAGCTGCATGGAGTCACATTTTTTCAATTCCGATCTGGACCACAGAATCAGACCCTGAGGCATGAGACCTCCATCCTCTATTTGTTTATTTGAACGCTCAAATCAGAATTTGTAAACAGGCAGGAGTGTAGGTACAAAAACAGATGTGATATCTTTTGTTACTTCCATGCATGTCACTTGGACATCGCTGTCAGCTCGTATTGGTATCAGATATGTAGCCTGGTAAAACCATCCTGATCACGTGACCTCACATTCTGTTTCGCTCCACGGATCAGTCTGGACTTCTAGCCACATCGATTTCCTGATATTACAATGTAACCGGGCCAATCAGGGACTGCTTCGTAGTTGATGACGTGAAATACAGGCCGCCGCTGGCAAAACAGTAATGGCGTCTCCCGAAGCAACGAGCGGTAACGTTAACGTTGGTAGAGTAAACACAGCCATAAGTGCAGTTATTGCAGAAATAGACTCAATAACAATTAAACAAGGACAAGAGTGTGCACTAGCGGAGTTTCTCAGGCAGAGTTTGTCAAGGCAAGTGCTCTCGCCCACTGAAAGCGATGTGGGCGGCTAGAAGTCCAGACTGATCCGTGGAGCGAAACAGAATGTGAGGTCACGTGATCACGATGGTCTTACCAGGCTATCAGATACGGGTCGTATTATAGAATAGATATGAACAGTCATCCAAAAGAATCAGGCATGAGCAGCAATTTGGACTTGAGCATGAAGGCCTGTGGTGTGAACGTGGCATAAGGCACCAGAAGAAAGAAAGCTTCTGGTTATCAGAGGCGTTAGCATAACAACCAATGACAAGTTTTTGGTTTTAGGGAAATTATCAGTTGGAACACATCTTTGCCCAGTCAAACTGATTGAAACTTCATCCTGTATAATACAAGCTTCTTCTTCCCCAGGGTGAGGAAGCTGAAGGAGACGCTGGTGACGGTGCAGCAGCTGGATAAGAACATGAGCAACCTGCGGACCTGGCTGTCCCGCATCGAGGCGGAGCTGGCCAAGCCGCTGGTCTACAGCGTCTGCCACAGTGACGAGATCCAGAGGAAGCTGGCCGAGCAGCAGGTGGGTGGAAACACCTGGGGCAGCCAGGATGGGTTTGATTTGAAAGAGGTGTTTCACCAGTAAATTACTCAATCATGAATACAAGTATTAAAGTGGTTTAACATCTGATAAATAGAAAATCAGACTCAGGGCCATATTTACTAAGAGGCAAACTAATTACTATCATGTGGGAAAACATAATGAGCTCAGCTTTCTCCGGTATAGTGCCTGATATATTAAGTAAGTAAGACTTAATTTATATAGCACCACAAAGTGCTTCACACAAAGAGTGACAGCAAATTCTGCATAGAAAGACCGACAACAATTTGTTAAAAGAACACAATAGCAACCAAACATAAAATATACAGAAAGAAGTTAAATGGAGATGATAAAAACAATAAGCTAGGATAAAAAGATGAGTTTTAAGACGCTGTCTAAAACTTTTAAGACCACTTACGCAAATCAAGTCAGTTGCAGTTTTGCAATTAGAATAACCAAGGTGAAATATTCTACTTTACCGCTCTTTCATCTTTTGTAAAGCACTTTGTAACCTTGTTTTAGAAAGGTGCTAAATAAATAAAGATTGACTGATTGAACAGAAGAGGTGAGTGCACGTGTCGACCAGGGGAAAGTTGTTTTAACTTTGCACAGGTGAAAGAGCAAACTGTGAAATCCCCACTGTGAAGCATCTTTGAGGGTATTTACTAGGGCAGGAAAGCTTCACTCACTCACTTTTCCTACCCAGATTCCCCCAGTTGTTCTATTGATTCAAACCGGTGGCTGGTCACAAACCTGCATCTCAGATCTTAATGCTTTCCCTGCCCTGTTGTGGCCCTGAGCACAATGACTGAGGAGTGAAGAGTGTTGTGTGCAGGGCCTCGCAAAGTAAAGTCCCAGCAAGCTGCAGAAAAGGCTTTTTGTGGGGCTGGAAGCTGTGATGGAGAGATGTGAAATGGCCTGTGTGTCAGGAGCAGAGGGTCCGCTGTGCAGAGGAAATGGACTTTAGTCTGCTAGTCCATTTTTAGTCTGCTACACCACTGCTTGTATGAACAGAGAAATGGTTCAGAATATGAGAGCAGGTTGACGGGACAGAAAAGAGGAACAGTCATTATGTTCAGACAGCAGGCAAATCAGATTTGTTTTCCAAATGTGATCTTTAAGGCTGACTGTCCAATGTCCACTGTTCATTGTAATTTGATTGATTTAAGTGATCAGATTGGATTTGTGTTTGCCTGGGTCCAGACCTTTGACTCCGCCCACTCCACTGAGTTGACTGATTCTGGTCTGGCATCGTGACATGAAGCAGCGGTTTCTCGGTTGAAAAATGATCTGTCCAACGAGCGCCGGGGGGGGGGGGACTAACGGTTAGCCAATCAGCGCCACGGGCGGGACTAACGCCGTTGTCAAGCTGTTGTCAAGCTGTGTGCTGGAGCCGGAATGTATATTCAGGAGTAATAACAACCATGGCGACCAGTATAGACAAGATAGACGCTGCTATCGAGGCTGTTTTAAATCCATTAAAAGTACCAATTACTTTGAAATCTGAAATACTTTGTTTTTACTTCGCTCCGTGTCTTTGACGACACGGAGCGAAGGTGGTGTTGTCATGGCTACGCATCAGTGTCGACTTAAAATGACGTTAGATTCAGGCGGATACGTCGGTCTCTAGTGATTGGTTAGGGAAAATCGAATCCCACTCCCCCACGGAAATCGGTTAGAGTGGAGGCAATGTCAGACTGAAGATGGAAATGGAGTGGAACGAGTTGACAATTCTGTCTGATATCAGGCAAGATTTGTGTGGCATTATAATCGCAACAACGCAGGCGTCCGCACGCTGACCAAGTGTGTGTTTTCTATCCAACGACTCTGGGCGCTAGCAGTAAGCTAATAACATGGAAGTTTGGCTGTTTCTTGTTCTGACCTCGCCTGGTGTCCAGCCCCCATGGATCTCAGTCTTTAGCACTTTTTGAATTTGCATGGTGATTCATAGCCGCCTGGACGCAAGTCTATCCACCGGCTGTTATTTCGGACAGATACTGTCCGACACACCTGACACACCAAAATGCCAGCGCTGGCAAAGGAATTGGATGATAGCAAGCTAGATTTAGTGATAAAAGCTTTATGGAGACACAACAATAACAATGCCATTAAGTTTTTTAAGGACTGATGAAATTGTAAAATCTAGCTTGCTATCATCCAAGTTCCTTTGAATGCTTTTTAAATCTGACCTATGTTTTTTGCTGTTCAGACTTAAAAAAAAAAAAAAAAAAATCTAATTTGAGCTGCCTGTCTGAACGTCTGAACACAGCCAGAGAGACCAGTACTTAAAGGAAGTGGGAAATGGTTCCAGTCGTGAAAGAGAGAGAGAAAGAGAGATGACTGACAGGCAGAAAAAAGGACATAGAAAGAGAATTGGAGAAAGAGAGAGAGAGGGAGGAACAAGCCGGAGAGCCACACAGGCTGAAAGAGAGGAGCCTCTCCTGTCCTGCTGTTCCTGAGAAAAGGCTGAAGTCTTGCCATTAGTGGATGAAGGAAGGCTAAAATGACTCCTGTATGGACGGGCTCTCCACGCTTCCATCTGTCGCCACGGCAACCCAGAGAGTGCTAACTTTGAACAAACAAGCGCTAACAAAAGTGCTGTCAGGCCCCAGGGAGTGAGCCTCGCACACACACACACACACACACACACACACACACACACACACACACACACACACACACACACACACACACCAAAAGAAGGAACTGGCGTCGGGCAAGGCACTAATCATCCAGGTTGCTGCAAAACTCTGTGACTGACAGCGAATGACTGAAAAAACATTAAATTACTGACAGTGGTATTGGAGGACCATTAACCGTTGTGTGGATCCATAACGGTATATCATAACACACACACACACACACACACATATGTACGAAAAATAGGTACTGACGTTGATGTGCTTGGAGCAAAGTGCTAATCTAGACTGCTGTACAACTCTGTGACTGACAGTGAAAGCCTGAAGAAACATTCAATTATTGATGACGATGGTATGGAAGAGTACAAACCTTTGTCTGGATCCATAATACAACATTAAACATGTTCCCTTTCAGTCGGTACACTCAGTACAACACATCAGTATGGGGATTGTATCCTTTTTTAGATTGCAACCTGAACACTGTCTGGACTGATGCTCATATTCAGCTGTTTCTTCATGTGTTCTTTAACTGGTTTGAACACCAGAGAAGAAGAGACAGACAAGTTCATCATGCTGAGCTAAAGTTACAGTGACTAGAGTCAGAGTTGTTTTGCCTCTGTCCAATAAACAAGCAACTTGTGTGTCCATATGACTTTTGTTTACAAGTCCTGGTTCACTTGTGAATGAATGAATGAATGAATGAATATTTTATTTTTGTGTCCCTCATGGAACACACATTAACAACAAACCAAACATTCCGGCATGTTAACCCACCATCATCTAACAGCACAATACATAGATATCATCCAAACATAAATATAAACATAAACAAAAAACATAAACATCATCCAAACATAAACATAAACATAAACCTCCCACAAATAACGCTCCAGGAGATATCCCACAATGGAAAAACAGCAAATATACAAACATACAAACATAGCCCCCTAAGCACAAGACCCAATACACAAATCCAAACAGGACAAAATCTGCATCTGCATCCATTAGTGCTAAACACTGTATATTTGATCCAGTTCATAAACCAATAGTTTGCAATCCATATAGAATAGAGTATGAGGAATTTATCTATCATATGTTACTCTTCTCCTCCTATCCCATGTAATTGCTCAGTGTGAACTTAAATGAACCAAATACAAAAAATGCAACAAAGTCAACTTTTGCGCTGTGATTCAGACAAAGGTTATTATTATCGTTAACGAAAACTAACGAAATAACGAAAACTAGGTGTGAAAAAACATTTTCATTAACTGAAATAAAAATAAAAACGAGGCTTTACAAAAAAACGATAATCAACTGAAACTGTATTGTGTGTTTACAAAAATAACTAAAACAGACTAAAATTATAGAGAAAATGTCTTTAGTTTTCGTCTTTGTCGATTTATTTCATACATAAGCCTAGTATTTTGGGTGGATATGAAATCTATCTTCCAATTTTTTTTTTTTTCAATTTTTTTTTTACCTTTTTGAATCTCGCCCCTGACAAATACCCCATATTACAAAAAAAAGACTAAAACTAACACTGAAACTAATAAAAACTAAACTAAAACTAAGCATTTTCAAAAAATAAAAACTGAACTAAACTAGCAAACCCTCTTTAAAAACTAATTAAAACTAAACTAAAACTAAGCATTTTCAAAAACTAAACTAAACTAGCAAACCCGCTTTAAAAACTAATTAAAACTAAACTGAAATTGAAAACGAAAAGTCAAAACGAAATAAATATAAAAAACAAAAACTAATGAAAAAAATGCAAAACTATAATAACCTTGATTCAGCCCACAGAAAACAAACTGTAGGTGTGTGTGTGTGGTCTTGTCAGTCTCTGGTTGTGACCGTGGTGCTGTGTGTCCGGCCTGCAGGACCTGCAGCGGGACATCGAGCAGCACACGGAGGGCGTGGCGTCCGTCCTGACCCTGTGCGACGTGCTGCTCCACGACGCCGACGCCTGCGGCAGCGACTCGGAGAACGACTCCATCCAGCAAACCACCCGCAGCCTGGACCGCCGCTGGAGGAACATCTGCGCCATGTCCATGGAGCGGAGGATGAGGTCAATAGATAATGTTCATTAGTGACTGATATGGACCTGATTTATTATTATTTATTTACCTGTTGCCTCCAGTCGGCAGCCATGGAAAAGTGGTGCTCTGCCTCTCCTTGTATTTTTTTTTAAATCCCAGCTGTTTGTGAACTGTGTGTTTTTCCATGAGTCGGGATGTGAGTCCAAGTATGCTGGCCGGGATTTATCTCGAATTTCTGAGCACTCAGACACAGGACACACACACACACACACACACACACACACACACAAACACAAAAGAGGTGGAAAAAGTACTCAAATCCTTTACTTAAGTAAAAGTAGCAATACCATAATGGAAAAATGCATGCATAAATCCATTAAAAGTAAAAGTTCTGCATTCAAAAGTTTACTCAAGTAAAAGTACAGAAGTATTAGCAGTCCTCATTGTGTCAGAGAGTTAAATTATTGAAGCATTAACCTGTCAGAAGTATTTTAATGTTGTTGATCTAACTGCTCCATGTACTGTTGGGGAGTTTAACCTCTGACAAGGCAACATATTTTATGAGCTTTTGTAAAATTGTAGTTAAGTACAGCATCTCCTCTCCTCTCCTCTCCTTGTCTCTTCTCCTCCTCTCCTCTCGGGACACACACACACACACATAACACAATTCCAATTATTTTGGCCAGTGAGTGTATAGCACAGTGAACTTTGACCCACCTAACTGCCTCTCAAAAGACCTTTTTCCTTCTGCCCGGCTGGTAAATTGTTCTCAGTTGACCTGCATTGGTTAAATAAAGCGGTGGTTCTCAACGTGGGGTCCGGGGACCACCAGGGGTCCTTGGGGGGGGTTCCAGGGGGTCCCCAGCAAATGGATGAATTGTTAAATTTCAGCATTATTTCATTTACAAGAAGTTAACACAGTTAGAGAATATAGACGAATGACTGTTTAGATCACAGTTTCACCGTTATCTCTCTACCTACAATACAGACAGTCATGGGATTCTGGACAAAATCATATCTAACAATAAGAATATTCTCAGATTTGGATCAGAGAGACAAAATCTCATCAAATGGGGGTCCGTGGCTCTAACGTGGACTAAATTAGGGGTCCGTGATATGAAAAAGGTTGAGAATCACTGAAATAAAGGTTAGATAAATAACATAAATAACATAACAAAAATGTATCCCTCTTATTGTGTGAAGGATCGAGGAGACGTGGCGTCTCTGGTGTAAGTTCCTGGACGACTACTCTCGCTTCGAAGACTGGCTGAAGACGGCGGAGCTCACGGCAGCCAACCCCGTCTCCGCCGACGTGCTCTACACCAGCGCCAAGGAGGAGCTCAAGAAGTTCGAGGTGAGCAGAAAACTCTTTTAAGATTTCTTTAAGCGATATTTCACTTCGGCATATAGTGCGCTCACTTTAGCATGACTCATCAACAGCCCGGTGTCCTACCTGCTCATTATAGCTCACTTTGGATAAGAGCGTCAGCTAAATGGTTTCATAAAACCCAACTAGCCCTCTCAACCACCGGAAAACCTAGAAATCATTCCGGTTAAACTTCTGGGAATCTATATATTTGACTCTGGACATTGGATCATGAGTCATAAGTCTAACACAGCGTTTTTAAATCCAGGTGTGTCAAATATCTACCAGTCAACCAAAGGAAATCCTCATGGATGTCATTTTTATGTCTTTTTTTTATGTATTTTAATGTATTAATGTATATTTAGACTAATTTCTCTATTGAGGCTTGGCCCTCAATCATGTTGGGCTGCTATTGGACTACTGCCTTTTGAACACTCTTATGGTGAATTTGACATTGTACTTACCTGTTATGTGATTTTAATTGTATTTTTAGGTACACTGTTTTGTTTATAGTCTCCTTGGAAAAAGAGATTTTTAGTGGGACCACCAGGTTAAAAAAAAGGTTAAATAAAAAAAATTCTCAGACAAGGCCATTGTTGATGTTTTCCACCTGCATCCTAACATATCTTTTTTTCTATTTGAGATGAAAGAACAATATAAAGTTTTGCAGATGAGTAAAGTTTCTACATCTTGTTGCTGCATTCATAGTTTCAGACAGTTTACTTTCAGGCAGTTCAACACATTCACACCCAAAATGATTCGGTTTGACGATGCAACCGCACAAACTTTGGCTTCTCAGAAACCTTCAAAATGGATTCATGTGGTTCTTCATTGATACTCACATGGTTCTTCATTGATACTCACATGGTTCTTCATTGATACTCACATGGTTCTTCATTCATACTCACATGGTTCTTCATTGATACTCACATGGTTCTTCATTCATACTCACATGGTTCTTCATTGATACTCACATGGTTCTTCATTCATACTCACATGGTTCTTCATTGATACTCACATGGTTCTTCATTCATACTCACATGGTTCTTCATTGATACTCACATGGTTCTTCATTGATACTCACATGGTTCTTCATTGATACTCACATGGTTCTTCATTCATACTCACATGGTTCTTCATTGATACTCACATGGTTCTTCATTCATACTCACATGGTTCTTCATTGATACTCACATGGTTCTTCATTGATACTCACATGGTTCTTCATTGATACTCACATGGTTCTTCATTCATACTCACATGGTTCTTCATTCATACTCACATGGTTCTTCATTCATACTCACATGGTTCTTCATTCATACTCACATGGTTCTTCATTCATACTCACATGGTTCTTCATTCATACTCACATGGTTCTTCATTCATACTCACATGGTTCTTCATTGATACTCACATGGTTCTTCATTCATACTCACATGGTTCTTCATTGATACTCACATGGTTCTTCATTCATACTCACATGGTTCTTCATCCGTACTCACATGGTTCTTCATTCATACTCACATGGTTCTTCATCCGTACTCACATGGTTCTTCATTCATACTCACATGGTTCTTCATCCGTTCTCTCCTCCCAGGCGTTCCAGAGGCAGGTTCACGAGCGGCTGACTCAGCTGGAGCTGGTGAACAAGCAGTACCGGCGTCTGGCCCGGGAGAACCGCACCGACGCCGCCAGCAAGCTGAAAGTGATGGTCCACGAGGGGAACCAGCGCTGGGACGGCCTGCAGAAGAGGGTGGCCGCCGTGCTGCGCAGACTCAAGGTGGGATAAGGGGTCAGAGGTCAGGTGTTGACTGATTGGTTGGCTTTATACGACAGTTCCTCATAAATAATAACATACTAGAATTTATAACCTCCTCCTCTCCTCCTCTCCTTGTCTCCCCTCCTCTCCTTTCCTCTCCTATTCTCCTCCTCTCCTCTCCTCTCCTCTCTTCTCCTTGTCTCCTCTCCTCTCCTTCTCTCCTCTCCTTGTTTCCTCTCCTCCTCTCCTTTTCTCCTCTCCTCTCCTTTCCTCTCCTATTCTCCTCCTCTCCTCTCCTCTCTTCTCCTTTCCTCTCCTCTCCGTTCCGCTGCTCTCCTCTCCTCTCCTCTCCTCTCATCTCATGTCCTTGTCTCCTCTCCTCTCCTCTCCTCTCCTCTCCTCTCCTCTCCTCTCCTCTCCTCTCCTCTCCTCTCCTCTCCCCTCCCCTCTCCTCTCCTCTCATGTCCTTGTCTCCTCTCCTCTCCTCTCCTCTCCTCTCCTCTCCCCTCTTCTCCTCTCCTCTCCTCTCCTCTCCTCTCCTCTCCCCTCTCCTCTCCTCTCCTCTCCTCTCCTCTCATGTCCTTGTCTCCTCTCTTCTCCTCATCTCCTCTCCACCTCTCCTCTTGGGACACACAAACACACAAACCGCTCTCCATTTATAGTAGTGGGATAAGTCCATTGATTCCACACCATAGATATGTTCTTCCCAAATTTGACACACTCGTTCAAGGTGTATAGTTGCCGATACCTATAAAATGTCATGCTGATAGACCACTGCTAACCTTGTCAAATTGATGCTGAAAGCTGATTGGCTGATGAGGGCCATGATTTTTGGAATTGGAATGACTCATGCAAGGATGGACTATGAAAAATTTGAAGTGAATCAGGCCCTGAGTTATAGCCATTTAAATGTATGATGCTGCTATAGCGCCACCTATTGGTGCAATGCCACCGAATTTGACAGGATCACTCACATGTGATTCTAATAACACCATCAAGGATATTTAAAGCTGCATTAGGCAACTTTTGCACGTTGGTGGGCCCAAATATCAGCGAGAGGTAATTGTTTCAATACCCATAAATCATGTAGTGTGACATCAGTAAATAGGGAGAATCTACAGGGTCTCAGTTAGTGGGGAAGGGATGCTCAGCTGATAAGACGGGTGTATTTTTATATAAAAGTCTCGCCTGTCAGCTTTAACCAGGTAATCTGAGTAAAACAGCCATACTGAAAACATCTTTTAGCACATTGTGATTTGTCAGGACAGGTTTATTAAGAAGACAACAGCACAGAATGCGAATCATTTTATTGTAAGTAGCTCAAGTATTTTAGCACATAAAAGGAATTAGAAATAGTGGTTGCTTGTGTACTTTGTTAAAAGACAGAGACAAATAAAGACAATATAAATAAATAAAAACAGTACTATATATACAGTATATATATAAAAATATATAGAAACAGGAGAAGAAAGTTGCACTGTTTTGAATATTGCATCAGTGTACAAAATATTAGGAAGACCTTCTTCATCTCGAGTTGCACTGCTTTTTATACAGTCTGTTTCACAATAGTGTCAAAGCTTAAAAATCCTACTTTAACCTCTCTGTCCTTCTTTAATCTCTTGGTCATAGAAGTGGATTTAATAAATGAAGTCAATGAGGGATCATAGCTTTCACCTGGATTCACCCGGTCAGTCTATTGTTCCTAATCTTTCGAACACTTAGTCCATATGAAATGTAAAAAGACGGTGTAATCCTGTCTGTTGTCAGGTTTAGGTGACTTGAGAAAACAAACTGGGTGGAAAACAGGTCAAAGTTATTCCAAGCCTGAATAGGAATTTGTACCTTTATAACAAAGCCCATATGGCCAGGATCAGCTGTGAGCTATATTGGGTTTACTCAAGTTAGTTAATTCCTCCTTGCACTACTTTTTTAAAGTTGTGCCTTTTTATCCCTATGAAAATGAAAAAAAAAAAAAAAAATAATTAAAATGGTTCAATTAGGACAACAGAGTGAGATAAAAATCAGAAATCAAACATCAAGAACATATATCAGATGGTCCCACCTGATCTCTGCCGTGATGCGAGTCGTCTCTGCTCCCGGGCCGGTCCTAAGCCGGCAGGATTGAGGTCGGCTCTCAGACGGTGACGAGGCGGCCGGTCACGTTGCCAGGCAGCTGTTTCCCCGCGGCATGTGGCGGTCACCAGATGGAGGATGTTTACTATGTTGCCTTAGAAAGATGCCGTGTAATCAAAGAACTCCGCTGATTGGATCTGGCTGACCCGTCTTCCATGTCTTCCTCTGCTGACTCAGCCCATAGAAGCCAAATTCACATCATGGGAACATACAGTATATTCAGTCCTGGGTCCAGTGTTTCAGTATATTTTAAAATATACTTTATTCGCAGATTGGAGATTTAGTCACACAAACATTTCTTGGAGGCAGAAATAATCTGATTGGTTGAATTAAACCTCAGTGGGTGGAGCTAAATAATCACAGTTTTAGCGCTAACTGGAAAACTGGAATCTGCTCACTATATAAATAAAAAATATAAATGATGACTTATTTTTTCATTCATTCATGACCATGACATTCATGATGTTGAAGGTCAGCAGATAGCTAACTACTGTAATTTAGATAGCTATAGGCTAGTATGGCTAGTTTGAACTTGAAGGTCAGCTAGGCTAACTAGCTAACCTAGATAACTTGGTATGATAGATTGTATTTTTTCAGTTAGCAGCAGAGTGCTAGGCTTCATAATATTAGCTTCCTCCTCTCTTACCTCTTGTCTTTTCCACTGTGTTCCTTTGCCAGAAAATCTGTGGTTCTTTGGCTCCGCCCACTGAGGTTTAACTCAACTGGAGTTAGAGATGTGAGATTATTTCTGCCTCCAGAGCAGCTTTGCCTCCGAGAAATAATACTCCAGACTCAATACTCTAATACTCCAACCTGCACTTGCTTAGCACACCTGAAATTGCGAGAACCTGGAAGGTGTTGGCTAAGATTTATTCAAATATATAATGACCCAGGTCTATAAAAAGTGTACGTGTAGGAGGCTTAAAAATCCCTTAACCTTAACTCCTCCTCTTCATCTACATCTCACCTTCATGACTGAAATAGTTTTAACAGGGATCATAGTTAAAAGTAATGTCTATCTTCACCCAAGGCTGTTAATTCATTTGTTGTACAGTGGAATCAAGAATAAAGCCAAAGAGTATTTTTTTTAATAATGAGATGAAACGTGTGCGCTGTGTTTCCCCCCTGCAGCACTTTACCTCCCAGAGAGAGGACTTTGAAGGCACGCGGGAGGGGATCCTGGTCTGGCTGACGGAGATGGACCTCCAGCTCACCAACGTGGAGCACTTCTCCGAGAGCGACATCGAGGACAAGATGAGGCAGCTCAATGTAAGTCTGCTCTGTTTTTGATAGATGTCAAGCTGCAATATGCCATAAATCTGCTCACAATTCTTATTTTGAACCTATATTTAGCCAGAGAAGTTGACTAAGTATATTTATTCATAGCAGCTGCCTTGTAGTTGGAGGAGGGGCTTTTGCCATTGCAGCCCCTAAATTTTGGAACAAGCTTCCCGAAAATGTTAAGTCAGCAGAATCCATTGCTATTTTAAAAAAGATCATTGAAAGACTTATGTGTTTTATCTGTTTTTTTTAAGTGTGCTTGGTCTTTTTTTACAGTTTAGATTGTTTACTGTTCTGCAATCTTCTTTTCTTTTAGCTTTGTGAAGTGCTTTGTAATGAAGTGTTTTGTGTTTAAGGCCCTATGCAAATAAAGTTGACTTGACTAAATTCTTAAACACATTCAAAAACTGCCCAGTCTTACCAGAGCCATTCACTGTCGGGCACTGTGCCTTGCTCAAGGGCAATTGCCGAAGGAGGGAAGAGCATGTCTCACTCACTTCCTCACCCAGATTTTTGGGGATTCAAACCAGCAACCTTCTGCCCATAAGTTCACTTTTTTAAGCATTAGGCTCAGTCTTGATTACATATACTTGCAATGGTTACAGAACCCGTTTCATAATCAGAACCTCACAAGTGTCCCGTGTCTTGACGAAGTCTTCTTGAGCAAGGCACTAAATCAGCTAAACTAAACTCAGCTAAACTCCCTGCTGACCTGCTTTCTGACCTGCTCTTAGGATATGAGCCACCCAGACCTCTGAGGTCCTCTGGGACCGGTCTGTTAGTTGTTCCCAGGGTGAAAACTAAATCTAGTGAAGCTGCTTTTAGTAATTATGCTCCAAATTACTGGAATAAACTTCCAAAAGCACTGAGATGTGCTCCCACTGTCGGCTCTTTTAAAAGTCGGCTCAAAACATTCCTTTTCTCTGTGGCCTTCTGCTAAATCATCTGTATGTAGATGTAACAGGTGTTATTTTCTTTATTTATTTCTTTTATTTCTTTTATGTGTGTTTTACCTATTTTATCTCTATCTCTATCTTTCTTTCTTTTCTTTCTTTTGTAATGTCATTTTAAATAGTTGTGGTCTGTGTATGTATTTTTTCTGTTTTATGTGAAGCACATTGTATTTGCTTTGTGTATGAAATGTGCTATATAAATTAAGTTTGCCTTGCCTTGCCTTGCCTTCCCTAAATATAAATGACCCCCCCCCCCCCCCCCCTTCCCTCTGTCCCTCTGTCCCTCCGCAGGGCTTCCAGCAGGAGATCACCCTGAACACCAACAAGATCGACGCCCTGATCGTGTTCGGGGAGAACCTGATCCAGAAGAGCGCTCCTCTGGACGCCGTGCTGATCGAGGACGAGCTGGAGGAGCTGCACTCCTACTGCCAGGAGGTGTTCGGCAGGGTGGCCCGCTTCCACCACCGCCTGGTCAACAGACGCCCGGTCAGTAGCGGGGCCATGAACCATAGCCTACTGACAGAAAATCCAATTGCATGTTATTTGACAGAATATTGCAGTTGCAATTTGAACTGCGATTCATATCATCACAAGTTTTCTCTTTTAGAACTTTAAAATTGCTTAAAGAAAAGTGATTTTGTTAAAAAAGAAAACAGATGTCAGTGTGCAGGATTTAGTTCTATCTCTAATTGTTTTCTAGTTGTATCTGTTTATCTCTTGTATTTCCTTTTATTCCTATTATTTATTTATTCTTTTTTATTCAACTTTATTTTATTTAATTTTGGTGCTTTTACATCACTGTCTGTTACATCACTTTGGGGTTTATTGTCTGGAAAACACTTTGTAAACAATGTTTTGGTAACACTTTCTATGAAGCCAGTGTCTATAATACATTATAATCATACTTATAACACATTATAATGCCATCATAATGCATTATAACTATAGCTATAATCATGCATAGACAGTTATAATGTTTTATAACATTATAAACACATTACTTACAATCTGTTATAAAGCTTTTTCATTACCACTTAAATGAAAAAGCTTTATAACAGATTATGAGTAATGTTATAAAACATTATAACTGTCTATGCATGATTATAACTATACTTATAATGCATTATGATGGCATTATAATGTGTTTAAAGTATGATTGTAATGTATTATAGACACAGGCTTCATAGAAAGTGTTACCGTTTTGTTTTAGAAAAGTGCTATGCAAATGAAGTTATTATTATGATTATTATTATTATCATTAGAGAGTATTCTGACCTCTCCACTCTTCTCACACAGGTTCTGGAGGAGGAGAGGGAGCTGTCAGACAGAGACACGGACCTGGACGACTCGCCGGATCTGACCAACGGTTCTTCCTGGAGGGAGAGGGGGAAGGAGGAGCAGGAGGAGGAGGAGGAGGAGGAGGAGGAAGGTCCGGCGATGGGCGGGGCCTTGGCCTTGGCGGGACGGGGGCAGACCATGTGCCACCTCCTGGCTCCGCCTCTGGAGCGGTCGGGCCGGGAGACGCCGGTCAGCGTGGACTCCATCCCGCTGGAGTGGGACCACACCGTCGACGTGGGCGGGTCTTCGTCGCACGAGGATGACGAGGACGCCACCTTCTTCAGCGCTCTGTCAGGTAACCGTCTGCTCGTCAGGCGCCAACTCCTCACTGAAAACACAGAGGAAAGAGAAGAGAAGCTGAGAAATTTAGTTCCATTGTTTGGTGTTGCTAGGATAGCAATTAAGTTCTGGAGATTTTTTGTGATTGATATTTTTATTGGAAATTTTCATGAGCTACAAAAAGAAGACTACAATACAAAACAGTATAGTACCAATGCACATAGAGCATAATATAACAGAACATACACCACCAGTCAAAAGTTTGGACCCACCTGACTGAATATTCTATATTTTTCATTCTCTTAAAGCCATTTTGATCTAAAGGCTTCTGCTTAAATGCTTTAAAATGTGTTTCTTAGACAAATATAAATAGTGAAGTTGATCCTATGTATGAATTTCTTTCCAAAGCCTTTGCCTTTCCATCAAGGCAAAGAATCTAAAATATAAGATAGTTTTGATTTGTTTAACACTTTTTTGGTCGCTGCATAATTCCATTTGTGTTATTTCATAGTTTTGATGTCTTTACAGTTATTCTAAAATGTGGAAAATAGTAAAAATAAAGAAAAATGTGGTGTGTCCAAACTTTTGACTGGTAGTGTAAACCTTGGCTCATACACATCTAACAAGAAAAGAAAAAAAAAGGTGATTATGGTGATCAATGTACATTATTAGTGTCTGTTAATAAGAAAACTTGAAGTACTGCTCCCATTTAAGACAATATTTATCCATTGTAAAACCTATAGAGGACGACAATCGTTGGTATGCTGTTATTTTATTAAGGAGAAGGTGCCATTCACTTAAAGAAGGTACATCGGCAGACCTCGAGTGGGACACCAAGTCAATCGATCAACCGAAATCAGTATATGTCCTAGGGATTTTTAGGGACATTTCAAGTTCGGTTGACTTCAGTTGTTCATTTGCCTCTCACTCTCTGGCGTTCTCACAGCGCTCTTATGTTCTGTCGACTTTCATTCTTCGGTGTTCCTAAAAATAGCTTCGTAACTCTCGCTGACTTCCGTTCTGTAGAGAAAAGCGATCATCAGGTTCCGCTGACTTCCATTCTTTCTTGCAGATGTAGAAGTCACAGAGAGCTCAGAGTGCTTTGTTAAAGCGACAGCCAAAGCATTGAGAGCAGCCTCGGGTAGGCACTCTGCCTCCTGCATGCGTCTGCCTCACTATGTGTCAGGCATGACCCCCCCCAACCCCCCAAACCAATCCCCCAAACCAATCCCCCAAACCAATCCCCCAAACCAAACCCCTCAAACCAAACCCCATCCAGCTGCACCCCTCCCTCCCATCCCCACCTTTATTACCCATCTTCCCTTGTCACATTTTGCCCCGTTTTTATACATCTTCACTGCAAAAAATGACAAGCTGTTCAGTGATTTTATCTTATATCCAGACCTATCAAGCTTATTTCATGATATTTTTATCTCGCTGCACTGTCAGATAATCTTGCTCGTTTCAATAAATTTCACTCGATTCATGCCAATATGACTTCTTTCAAGAAATAACAAGAAACAAGAAACTTTCACTTTTACCACGTAAATGTCCTGAAACAAGTTCCATTGTTGAAACCGGTAAAATAATCAGCCAGTGCAGTAAGATGATTTCACTACAAAAAAAAAAATCCTAAAATTGAGAAAGCTTGATAAGTCTGGATACAAGATAAAACAAGTTTGTCTTTTTTTTTCCAGTGTTTTGTGTCTTGTGGCTGTGCACAACAACTCATGGTTCAGCTTGAACAATGAAAGACAGATTCTGTGTATTGAGACTGAGTCTGCTTACAGCGCCTTGCAGAAGTGTTCACCCCCCCTTGACTTTTTGCACATTTTGTTGTGCTTTGAAGTTATTTCAAAATTCATTCATGCAGGATGTTTTGTCAGAGTTCTGTGCAAAAGCAATCTGTTCCACCCAAGTGAAAACAAACGTAGAAATGCATGTTTAAGCATGAAATTAAAATAACAGAGAAATCTATTTTGAATAAATATTCACCCCTTTTGCTTTGTTTGAGCTGAATTGCGACACTAGCAAAAATTTACTCAACATTTCTTATCATCCTCAACTCAGATGTCATGTATAGATTGTATTTAGTGCTTCTGAACAATGTTTTCCATTTAAACCTTTTTTTTTTTTTACTTGTCTTTCTTGCTAACAAAGTGGAGACAGCACCCTTAATTTGACTCAGTGGTATTTTAGGGTGTAGGATGGATGGTCCACCAGAATACTTCAACACAGTTTGAGATATAAAATCCTGAATAAATGTATTTTGAAATAACTTCATAGCACAACAAAATGTGCAAAAAGTCAAGGGGTTGAATACTTTTTCAAGGCGCTGTAAGTTCACACATGAAACTTGCATGATATGGCACTGGATTGTATCATTTTTTGCAAATAATGTTTGGTTTTTGCTGCTGTTTTTGCATGTTATTGATCGTCATTATAGTTTTATGCATGTATCAGATGGTTTGTGGTGGTGACCACAAACTATTATGGATGAAGCACAAGATATCCATGATCACTGATAAATCCTGTGGCCTTATTCTTGATCTCTTTCTCTATCTTTTCCTTCTTACTCTCTTTCTGAGTCTCTCTCTGTTTCTCACTGATTCATTTTCTCTCTCTCTAATTCCTTCTTTATATCTCTGAATTTCTCCTTCTGTTTCTCTCTTTCTCTGTTTTTCTCCCTCTCTCCTTTTCTCTCTTTCTATATCTCTCCCTTCAAAATTAACATTTTTTTTTACTTTTCTCTCTACCTTTCCCTCTTCTCAGTGAAGTCTGTGACGGACCCGCCCAGCTGGCACCAGCCCGGCTCCCCGGAGAGGAAACGACTTCCCCGGGAAATCATCGGCGGCCTGGGCTCCTCCCCCACACACACCACCAGCACACCCTTCCACCAGCAGGGCTACGTAAGGAGACACACACACACACACACACACACACACACACACACACACACACACACACACACTTGCACTGTGTCATTCATGTCCAATTCCAGATCAAAAATAGTAATATGTTTTAGGGTTTGACAGATGTGGGTTTTTCAAGAGTCATACCGCCCGTCAAAAGTTTGGAGAAACCTTGACTTTTCTAAATTTTCAAAGTACTATTTGATTTTCTCTGTTATTTTTCAATTAAGAAATAAGGAAAAAACATGCCTGTAATGCTTTTGTTAACATAAAATATCTATTTCCTAATAATTTTGATATATTTCTTCAACACTCAGCTTCATGTTGATCAAAGTGTTAAAAAGCTAGATGTCCCCAAACTTTTGATGGGCAGTGTACCTGCTGATAACATTTTAGAATTAAAGCTGCCGGTTTATATTTTGTGCCAGTATTCAATATCTTTAAATTTGAACATATTCAAAAAACAGTAGTAGGAGTACTACATATCGCACCAATATCGACCCAATATAGTACTCTAAGCTACTACTAAGGTTCTTACTATACAGTTAATCTATTAGTTAAAGCCCCTGGCAAGGCAATTCCGTGATTTTCTTGTAAATATGTAATTTGTGGTCTTGAATGTATATAAAAACTGTATACAAAATATGAAAATTCAGTTATACTCTGATCGTTCAAAAAATCGATTTAAGCGTTTGGCATTTTTCTGATACTTGATGTAAAGTGGGCGGAGTTATCTCAGGAGGTAGCCGACGTCGGCAATCTCCAACCAATCATAATCATGAGAAAGCTGGCCTCAGTTTAGTTAACGGTGTCTCCTTCCTGTGTGTTCCCTGTGTCCAGGCTAAGCTGATGTCGGAGTGCAGCGGCAGCATCAGCAGTCTGAAGAGAGTCAAGCTGATCCTGAATGACGAGGAGGAGCTGGAGGATCAGGGTCTCACCGGCAGCACAGCCGACAAACAGACCAGCACAGGTAGACTGCAGACTGAGACGATAGAGAGTGAGATGTACCACTCTGTTTGACTTCCTGGAAATGAAAATAACAGACTGAGCCGACCAGAACAGGCCAAAGACAGACTCGGTTCCTGTGACTTAATTAAAGAGACGAGACAAACACACGCTTAACTTAACTTATACTTATCTGCAGGTGTGATAGAGCGCTGGGAGCTGCTACAAGCTCAGTCCCACAGCAACAAGTCGGACATCAAGCAGGACCTGGAGCAGTGGCAGAAGCTCAACTCTGACCTCTGTGATGTCACTTCCTGGTTGGCGCGGGTGCTGCCGGAGCTGGAGAGGCTGCAGCGGATCGCGCCGTCCACCAGCATCCGAGACATGGAGGTCAACATCAGGAGACTGAAGGTAACAACGAGAGCAGTGGGGCTTCTTAACCAGGGGCCGGGTTCACCAATGTGTTCTTAAGATAGATCTTAAGAAAATTTTAGGAAGTTCTTAAGAAGGCTCTTAAGTGCAATTCCTCAATATTTTCTTAGTAACAGTCTCATTTCTTACGAATTTCTTAAATTTTCCTACTTAAGAACTTCTCAAAATAGGGCCTGAATTAATTCTGGTTAATAAACTTTAGGCTTACTGCCATTGAGGCTAGGAGACAAGGCTAGGAGGCTAGGAGACAAGGCCAGGAGGCAACCCAAAGTGCTTCCATCTACAAAACCTATTTAGGGCAACTAGAGCAAAGATTGAAACATTGGTTGCTGTTGGTAACTGTAAAATTTGCAGCTTATTTCCAACAGACATGAGACAGAGGCCTACCTGGCCCTACACCAAATAAAGCTTTACAATAAATGTTCATCTTAATGTTAGGTGTAGGGGAACCTATGAAGACTTTGAACTATAACCTACTTGTCTAAAATGTGTTTAAATATATGATATTAGAGGCTTACCTTTTCACTGTAGGAGTTTTAAGACAGGTGAAGGGCCGTCTTAAAGTTAAGAAAAAAATCAAGAACAAATTTGAGAACTTTCATTTCAAGAATACCATTTATTCCTAATTTTTTTTCTTAGGAAGAAATATAAGAAGAAAGTTAAGAAAATATATAAGAACTGTTAAGAAAAGAAAAAAATGGCACTTGGGTTTTGTGAATCCGGCCCCAGGTCGGATGCACAAAAACAGAAAATTCTTGATTAGTAAAGCAGAAATATTGAAGTGCTTCAAGAAATGGTGCGTGGGAAAGTGCTGCTTTTTCTGATATCCGACTAGCCTGCTGTTGTGTTTGTGTCGGTAATGTTTTGGTGTTTCATGTAGAGGTAAGTGGTGAGATGCATAGCATGTTTGTGATGAAAATTGCCTTGAAAAGCACCCAGTTTGGATGAATAAAGCTAAGCAAATTGAATCAAATCGAATGGAACTGAATTGAATTGATTGAAGTGCCAGACACAAACAATCCAACATGATTGGGGTGCTTCAAGGGGATTTTCATCCTGATTTAAATGATTATGTAATGGCCTAATTAATTTTGTTGTTGAGATTGATGGTGAAGATGGGAGCTGCTGGGTGAGATCAGTGTGTCTGCACCTCCTGAAACAGTCTTAACATGTCTTGGATTTCAAGACCTAAGAAGTCCTTGAATACCGTTGAATACAGCCTTTAAGCCTTAAATTCAGTTTTACAGGTCCTACAAATGTTGCAGTTTTTCAATTGAGAAATCAATTTCTCACATAGACCCTCACTATGATAGGACAAACAGTGTTTTTTCATGTTCATGTCAGTGGCAAAATTGGTCTTATATTTCACTTTAACTTGTTTGTTTATTTAGATCCCCATTAGCTACTGTATTGTAACAATAGCTACTCTTCCTGGGGTCTCCATTAGCATTTTTAACAATACTTCAATGACAGAAAATACATCAATACACATCCGTAACATTCATACTCACAATAAGACTCAATACATAACACAACCAAGACACACAACAACAAACACCAGCTCAAAGCCTGTCTAATACATACGATGGCTCTATATAATAATTTCATCTCTTGAGTAATTGAGAAAAAGAAATCACTTAGCAACTCATCCACTAAATCACAAATAAAAGTGGGATGGATAGCTCAAAAACAAAGTCATATAATATTCTACTCTACTACAACTACAACTACAACTTGCATTGAAAAGATCTTGTTAAGTCTTAGATTTCACTCGATGAAACTTGCAGACACCCTGGAGATGTTTTGGGCGGAAGTGTAAGCCTAAGTGTAAATGCACTGTCACATCTTAGACTTTGCCATATAATCTCTTCTTCCCCTTCCTCCACCCAGGAGATGCAGAAGAGCTTCAACAGCTACAAGTGTCTGATGATCTCGGTCAACCTGAGCAGCCGTCACTTCCAGCGGGGCGACAGCGCCGAGCTGCGGGAGCTGCAGGACGGCCTGCGCTCCGCCAACCACAGCTGGACCCAGGCCTGCGCCGGCCTGGAGAGCTGGGAGCGCCGGCTGCACGGCGCCCTCATGCAGTGCCAGGTAGGGACCAGTGGTGGAAAGTAACTAAGTACATTTACTCAAGTACTGTACTTAAGTACAATTTTGAGATACTTGTACTTTACTTGAGTATTTCCATTTGATGCTACTTTATACTTCCACTCCACTACATTTCAGAGGGAAATATTGTACTTTCTACTCCACTACATTTATTTGACAGCTTTAGTTACTTTTCAGATGGAGATTTGACACAATGGATAATATAACAAGCTTTTAAAATACAACACATTGTTAAAGATAAAACCAGTGGTTTCCAACCTTTTTGGCTTTTGACGTCTTACAAAAAGCAGTGTGTAGTCGGGTCACATTTCAGATGTCTATGAGTTGTTAACAGCTCCACCAAATAGTGATTTTTCCCTCTAAACCTCACTTCACTTTCATTTCAATAAATGTTCAAATGATCCAATATTTCAGCAAAAATCAAAGATTAGAGAAAAAGTCCAAAAACTGAAAACAGATTTGTGTATCAGAACTTTGTTTTTTCTTCTTTGCTCTCCCATTAATCATCTCACGACCCCTCAGATTTATCTGGTGACCCTTTGGAGGGGCCCGACCCCTAGGTTGGGAACCACTGGACTAAACTAGCTAACTGTATATAAAGTAGTTCAAACTAGCTCCACCTCCAGCAGCTGCAACAGTAACATGCTGCTTACACACTGATGCTTCAGTATTAATAATCTAATGATGTCATATATAATAAAATATCAGTCAGAGGGACCAAACCACTACTTTTAGTTTAATACTTTAACTACATTTTGCTGCTAATACTTATGTACTTTTACTTAAGTAGGATTTTTCATGCAGGACTTTTACTTGTAATGGAGTATTTTTACATTGCTGTATTGGTACTTTTACTTAAGTAAAGGATCAGAGTACTTCTTCCACCACTGGTAGGGACGATGGGACAGACACGGAGAGAAGAGGAGGGTCCGACGCCCGCATCGCGCTCTCAGTCTGTAACACGTTTAGGTCGCTACAGGTTTGTCTTGTTCCTCCTGCAGGAGTTCCAGGAGACGCTGCACTCCATGCTGCTGTGGCTGGCGCAGGCTGAGAACAAACTGCGCGCTGTAAACATCCAGGACGCCTCGACCTCCCGCTCCGCCCTGCTGGAGCACCGGGACACGCTGACGGTGAGGAGATCATTTCAAGGATCACTAACATGAGAATTTGCTGTTTTAAAAATGTAATGCATAAATGAAATTTGAGCTGTGGTTGCTAGGTAGAGGGAGGGAGGATGAGTAGCAACATCCTCTTTCCAAAAGGACGCAATGGGATCATGGGAAATGTGGTTTCAAATTTTGTGAAGCACTAACAAAACCACTGGCATGAGAAAACAGCAACCAATCATCTCGACCATGCTCTTATTTGTTTACAGTAATGATACAACAACAAGTAGCACCTTTAACGATTATCATTTCATGGAATCTAATATGAGAATTTGGCTCCCACTGAAACCTTGAATCCAGGAGGCTCAAAAAAACACATTTGATATGAATGAAGGTTAATTATTTCCTGTATTTCTCCATTTCATGGGTAGATGACCATTTTAGGGAATCTAAACTGAGACAGTGGCATTTCATAATGTAATTAGCTCAGAGTCACAACACCTAGTATCCATTAACTTAGAAAAAAAACATGTTTGATATGAATGAAGGTTAATTATTTCCTGCATTTTTCCATTTCATGGGTAGATGACCATTTCAGGGAATCTAAACTGAGACAGTGGCATTTCATGATGTAATTAGCTCAGAGTCACAACACCTGGTATCCATTAACTTAGAAAAAAAACATGTTTGGTGTGCATACAGAGCTGTGGAGCAACGAAAGCTTCGTTTACAGTCAACCACAGGAGAGACGGGTTGTGTGATGTCACCGGCTCTTTAGGACATTCTGGAATTACAATTACTGGAGCAGACGAAAGATAGACTCTGCTCAGAGTGTTACACTGAGAATTAATCCTGTAGTGTTTTTACTGTCATGCCAAATGTAATTGTAGGAAGATATTTTAAAATGTGATGCAAGTTTGTAGCGTTTGAATGAGCCACGAAAATAGCCTGAAAACTTACATTTAATACTTTTGTGAACAGACTCAACAACAGATCCTGCTTTTAAGACAACAAAGCATCCTGGGTCATCATTTTGCTTCTTTTTTTATTCTCCTTCTACACTAGTGTTTAAAAATAAAACTAGATCTCTCCTTAGGGACTATCTCTCCTAAATGGGATCCCTCCACTATGTTCTCTTCTGTCAATAAAAATGCTATTTGGTGAAATTCTGTCCTAAAACATTGGACCAACAGTCAACTGAAAATCTCAGCAGCAGGATCTGATGTTGAATCTGTTCACCAACGTGTTAAATGTCAATTTTCAGTCTGTTCTCTTGCCTCATTCAAATGAACGAGAAGTAAAAATCTGAACTCTACAAACTCGTCCAGCTGCATCTGATCTTGGTGAGGAGATTATATTCTGGATTTCATGGCGGTCAAGAGACGAAAAACCCCCGTGTTAAAACTAAGTGGAATATTGCTTTAAATCCTATAAAAACGTCCACAGTAACCTGTTAGGAGTGTGTGTTGGAGTGTGTTGTGAGGCCTGTGCTCTCTGCCGCCCCCTGCTGCAGGCTCTGCAGGAGGATCTGCGCGGCCGGCAGCGGCGGGTCGCCTCGCTGCAGGACATCTCCTCCCAGCTGCTGCTGGAGGCCACCGGGGACGACAGCCTGGAGGCCAAGGAGAAGGTCCACGTCATCGCCAACAAGCTCCGCCTCCTGCTGCGGCAGGTGGCCGGCGACCTGCACACGCTGCAGGGAAGACTGGTAGGTTTACTGGTTTACCTGTTATGTCTGTCCAAGGAAAGGCTTTTTCTGAGCATGAAGACTGTGGTTCAGCATCGCCCTGCTTTGCTTTCATTCAGTTACACACATTTACGTTTACATGGACAGTAGGGCTGCAACTAACGATTATTTTCATTGTTGATTAATCTGTCGACTATTTTCTCGATTAATCGATTAGTTGTTTGGTCTATAAAATGTCAGAAAATGGTGAAAAATGTGGATCAGTGTTTCCCAAAGCCCAAGATGACGTCCTCAAATGTCTTGTTTTGTCCACAACCCAAAGATATTCAGTTTACTGTCATAGAGGAGTAAAGAAACCAGAAAATATTCACATTTAAGAAGCTGGAATCACAGAATTTTGACTTATTTTTCTTAAAAAATTACTCAAACCGATTAATCGATTATCAAAATAGTTGGCGATTAATTTAATAGTTGACAACTAATCGATTAATCGATTAATCGTTGCAGCTCTAATGGACAGCAATAATCCGACTATTGACCTCATTCTAATCATTCAATAATCCGATGAAGCCGTTTACATGTGTTGCTTATAGAACTATTCCATTCATATTCCTGTTTACATGATGCAGAGCAAAGTCCGATTAACAGGACAAAGGAGAATCACTGGAGACACAGACAGTTCAAGACTTAATTGAAAATGCAAATAGACAAACGTATATATATATATATATATATATATAGATGGGACAGTTTCAGCAAAATCGCCCCAAAATGTTGGGACTTTTTTGTTTTTCTGCTGTCAGTCATCTTTTATCTCTGGAAACAACCTTTTCCAACCTCTGGAAGGCAGAGAGAGCGTCGGATCACCGCTCGAATCCTCCAATAGAGAGTCCTAGTTGGATTAAGGTGTTTACAGTCTGAAATGTCCTTCAATAATGAGACTAAAATCAGAATACTCCACATGTCTTAATATGATTCTGCTTAATCCGACTATGATCTTATTCAGGTAATCAGAAAATTAAAAAAAATTTAAAAAAAAATGGTAATCTTAATTAAGAGCCAAGTCCAAGAGAAGGGTCAAACTGTCACCTCGTCTGGTGTCTGGTGCTGAGGTGAAACCGGTCGGTTGGGTCAGTCTTGTCTTGTCTGATGATGTCACCGTCTGTTTACTGTCTCTGTCTCAGGAAACCTGTCCGTCCGGCTCTGAGATGGACAGCATCGGCCTGGGAACGCTCAGCTCTGCTCTGGTGCTGCACAAGGTACGGCTTCACTGTGTCAGACGCTCCATGTGTTTACATATTATCAAATATTCCAGATACTAGCTCCGACTTTTATTGAACTGAGTACTATAATATTGTAATATCAAACGCACTCATTATGGGGAGTGAGTTAGTTTTCATTTTGGACAGAGGTTTGATTTATTTTGCCCTTTGTGAGATCTGAGTATTGACTAGTTTCTGTTAGCAAGCACTTTGCACTTTTAAATGATATATACAAAAAAAAGTAAATTGGTATTTTGAGA
The DNA here is from genome assembly GCF_046629955.1 of Centroberyx affinis. Taxonomy (NCBI): domain Eukaryota; kingdom Metazoa; phylum Chordata; class Actinopteri; order Beryciformes; family Berycidae; genus Centroberyx; species Centroberyx affinis. The sequence goes on along the minus strand of NW_027283253.1, from coordinate 17,379 downwards.
CATTTTGAGTTTGGTCTGACATTTGTTTGTTATTTTATTTTACCACAGTTATTTGTTTTGATGCATTTACTGTACATCCAGTATCCATTGTAAGTCATGTACTGCTCAGTATGCATTCACTAATAAAACAAGTGTTAGGGTCATGAGGTCACAGGGTCAGTGTTGTAATTATACACCCAATGAAGTTTAGGTTTTTAGTGGAGCATGCCTATTCTGTCAGTTTCAGTGTTATAATTCACACTAATCCTTTGACTTGTCATCTGCTTCAGGAGGAGGCTGGTCTGGGAGCAGCTGCAGTCGGTCTTCCTGGAACCAGAAGGTAGGAACAATGTTCTGAACAAGTCGCTGCTTCATCGTATCTTTATTCACTAGAATCTGATGTCCTCTCACTTAAAACAACACCTAGTTTATCTTGTTGAGTGCAATGAAACAATGGCTGGTGCCGTGTGAAAACCTAGTAATTTCCATCATTTTCATGTTTTCACTTCAAGGTTTGCATGGTACTGTATGACAGTCAATCTGACAAACCACTTTGTTTTGTTAATTATTGAAAAGATGAGTTCTTGGAGAGCATGCAGATTAAAGGGTCATTTAGTAATCTATTACCTTTATCGACCTTTTGTGACGCTCTGTCCAAATCTGTATTGATCAGTAACCGCATCAATCTCTGGCATGCATATTATATTCCTTTTGTGCTATGGAGTAGTAAAAATCTTACTTATTGCCCGTTTATGTACATATTCACCAGTGGCAAGTCACACTGAAATGAAAAGTGACTTTTTTTGCCTTTTAAGCTCATTGTAACTACAGACCATACACATATTTGATGACAAAAAAAATGACAAAAGTATTATTTTATTGTATTGTTTTATATCAAAATCTCATTACTTTTACTTCCTGGAAAACAGAAAATCTTTAGTGGCGACATAAAAATTCCAACCCTCCAATCAAATCAAACTGCCTTTCTCTAACTGATTTCCCATTCGTTTCCACTTTTGACTGATCCCTCCCTGCGTTATGTCCCATCCCAACATCCTACAACAGTAGATACATCACATTATGGAAGCCAGGTGCATCTGTTTCACTGTGACTTTTAACATCACCATCCATCCTCTCTGTCCACCCCCAGGGAGGAGAAGCGGGATTCGTCCCCGGACCGGCCCTTCTTCCGGCGGGTGCTGCGCGCCGCCTTCCCCCTGCACCTGCTGTTCCTGCTGCTGCTGGTCCTGGCCTGCCTGGTGCCTCTGTCCGAGGAGGACTACAGCTGCACACTGTCCAACAACTTCGCCCGCTCCTTCTACCCCATGCTGCGCTACACCAACGGCCCTCCGCCCACATGAGCCTGCCACGCCGTCTTCCCAGTTCACCAGCTGAAACTCAAACTGGACTCCACTCCTGAACAGTGTTGAGGTGCAGGTCTGACGCGCTCTTCCAAAAAAAAAGAAGCACCGCTCTTCATCCCCGAAGGCCCTGCGACTGCAAGGGCGCCACTTTGTGTGTGTGTGTGTGTGTGTGTGTGTGTGTGTTTTTTTTTAAGTCTACATTTTATCAGTGTATTTAAAAATGTATTTATTTATTGTCTGTGGAGCTCATGTCGGTGTGGAGCTCTGCAGAGAAACAAACAGAAGCCATATCACTGGTTTGTTTTGAAGTAATGTGGTTTTTATATGTCGAACAGATCCGCCAGCAAACGTCCCCATCGAATAGTACAAAGAGAAGTTTCAAGATTTATTTTGATATCTCTATTTTGGTTTTTTTTGTATTATCACAATAGTCTGTGGGATATAATTGTAATGATAAAGGACAGTTATTACCAAAGCATTCAGAAATGGAGGAGCACACTAGCCATTTTCTACCACAACTGCTGTTTTTACCGTTTTTCATAGGACAGCCACCTGTGGATAGCACATTTTGTACATATCGACTGGAAAGAGGTGTGGGTTTTTTTTTTGTTGTTTGTTTGATTTAGAGCTATGTACACTGTCAGATGTGATTTTTTTAAAAATTGAATAATGGTAGTGACTCATCTGCAGACATGCCTTTCTATAGCCAGTGGGTTTGAGAAGAGAAATCTGTCATTTTAAGCTGCCGTATTTTATCAGATAACAATGTACTTTTGACTGTGTTCTTATTGGTGCATTTTGTATATAATGGCAAACTACTGAAAAAGAATAGGTAAATTATTGATGATAATGTGTATGAATGTGTGTGTGAGTGTGGCTTTGAAACCCCATCACACCTGGGTCAAAGATTATTTCTGTTTTAACCTGCCTGGAATACAGGATAGTCTGTGGGATATACTTATAAATAGTTATATATATATATAGGACAATACAATAAGTGCCACAAACCATAGACATTTGCAGAAAAGCATGTGAAGGTCCTTTAGCATACAAACTATTTTTCTTATCCATATCAGACTAATGCATTTTGGCATTGGATTGCTGTTATTCCAGTAGTTTTCATGGATTTTTTGGAGGCCAGAATGATAAATGACTTTCAAATACTTTCCTTTGATTATGTAAACTTAATGGCCAGTTTTTTTTGGAAGCCATTTTGGAGATTTTGGCAGAACACTCAACCAGAAGGCTTTCAATTTAGCATGCTTTTCTGTGATTGACACAGTAACCGTCACCCAGGTTAAAAGACTTCTTTTCAAATGCTGTTTGATCCAGGTCCGACCCCCATATCTACAGTGTGTGTTTATTACCTGAATGCTGCTTTATAACACTTCCTCTCATGCAGCTGAAAGTCTGATGCCGTTGCGTCAGACTTGGAAGTTCAGAACGTGAATGTAAGCGATCCTTTGGGCATTGAATGTAGTTGTGTACATGCACAATCAAAGATTATTAATGTTAAAGGAATAGTTCACCCAAAAAAAATGAAAATTCTGTCATCATCTACTCACCCTCATGCCAAATGAAACACAGGTGAAATTTGTTAGTCCATATAACACACAGGGAGGCTGCCAGCACAACTTGGTAGCAGCCTTCTCCAAAACAACTGAAGTCAATGGGGACCTGTTCTTTAGAGTTCCAACTGGCACGAGGGTGAGTAGATGATGACAGAATTTTCATTTTTGGGTGAACTATTCCTTTAACGTTGATCACTTATAATGTTAACGTTAATATTAATAATCATAAATATTATAGAGAGGATTCTGTATAAAAATCAGACTCTGGCTTTCTAGGTTTACGCACATTGACATGTCAATGGTGGAAAAGTGAAAGTAAAGCCTTGGTGGTGTGGAGTGTAAAATGAGCTAAACACACTGGGTACAAAATACAAAGACCACCTGCTCTTTCCTTGAAACAGACTGACCAGCAGAATCAGGTGAATCTATGATCAAAATGTTTATTTCACCTATTAGATCCACTTCAGTCATGAGGGGAAGGTGCAGGTGAAAGACAGGGTTTTTAAGCTTCGAGACGACGGAGACATGAACTGTACGACTGTGAGGATTATATTATAATATTGTTCCTAATATTTTGTACACTCAGCGTATGCAGAACATCACTTGTATTAGGTTGTGTGTTTAATCTCAGCCACAAACTCTGTGCTCAGAAGGCCAATAGAACAGAAACAAAACAACAATGGTGTGTACAGTTTGATTTATTTTGTGGATGCTTATTTATGGGATGTATAGATTGTCATTTTTGATTGACAATAAACCTTGTTTGCCATGATTTGCAGTTGTGTGTGTGTATTGTGTCGCTGGATTAGAGAAAGACCCAGATTAAGGACTGGGTTTGGCCTATGACATTTGACAAGAACTACGGTGAAGACATGACTGTGTGTGTGTGTGTGTGCATGCATGTACAAGCCACAGACAGTAAGAAAGAGAGGAGAGGATGTATATGTCTTCTAGGCAGTAGTTGGATGGTTCGGCACTAAGGCTACATTTACACAGCTAGGTGAAGTGACAAGATTTGATCTTCTGGTCAAAGTCTATAGTTGTGTATGTGGCACGGGTGATGGCTGGACTTGGAACTGTTTATTCAAACTCTGGAGCGTTTCCTCCTTCAGTTTGGTGCGTTTGAGCAGATGAGAACAACGGCATTCGAACTCTGGTGGCACCAAATAAAAGCAACGAGACAAAATGAAGCAAGGGTTAAACTGATGCTCATATTCAGCTATTTCATAATGAATTAGCCACAGTAAGTGTAACAGTAGAATATGCTTTAAAGATCATCAGCATAACAAGCAGTAAAATGGACTGGTTTATTGGTAGTATTGGTTTTATATTTAAATATTCCGGTAACACTTTACAATAAGGGTCACTAAGGTAAGGGTTAGTTAATGCTTAATAAGCATTAACTAACCCTTAACAGTTAACTAATGTGAAATTTACTAATGGTGTTCATGTTAACTAAGGTATTAATTTATACATTATTTAATAGTTTATAAAGATGATGTATAAATGTATAAATTAATACCTTAGTTAACATGAACACCATTAGTAAATGATTACCAGACACATTAGTTAACTGTTAATGCTTATTAAGCATTAACTAAGCCTTAACTTAGTGACCCTTATTGTAAAGTGTTACCAATATGCCTAATTGGTACTTTACAACATGTGGAAACAGAATAGGTTGAAATGGCCACTGCATGTAAACTATGATGAAATGGACAATGCTCTTTACTCCATCATGTCTTTCTATGTTATGTTATAAGGTAATCCCCCACTGGTAAAGAAGCATTCCAGTAGTGATGCTATTTGCAATATCACAGACATCATGATTGAAAATGTCCAAAATTCAAGTGCCAAATCAAATGCCAGGCCCCAAACTTTTAAACTTTTAAGCTTTTGAACTTTTGAATGGCAGTGTATCTCCTTTTTATCGTTTATTTTGTAATTGTGTTTCTTCTTCACGTTCTTCTGTGTTTAGTTGCATGTCTGTTTGTTTTCTAGTTGTAGCCATTTATCCCCTGTATTACCTTATATTCCCTTTTTTTGTTATTTTTTATTTATTATGTTTATTATTCAACTGTTTTATTTATTTGATTGTGGTAAATTCTGCATTATTGTTTTTGGGGTTTTATTGTATGTAAAGCACTTTGTAAACTTTGCTTTTAGAAAAGTGCTAAACAAATTAAGTTATTATTATTATTATTACTACTCTACAAATCAAGATTCATTGACTGACTGATTGATTGATGCAGCTCAGCCCGTCAAACTAAACCAGTCATGTGATTCACTGACGGAACGAATCAGTATTTGTCCAAACGTCATAATTCACATGATTTTCTCTGCACCAAAGCAAGCATTGCACTGGTTTAGATACAACTGCCTGGTGAGTTTGCCTCAGAGCTTCGGTGTCAAAGTGAACATCACTAGCTACCAGAATCAAGCCTAAGTAGCTAGCTAGTAGCTAACCAGCAAGTAAGCTAACTTCCTTGCTACATTAAAACAGTCGTTGCAGTTGTTCCTGAGATTGCTAGCTAATTTGAACACTTTTAGGTCTATATGAAGTCCTCACAGTTTGATGTCTGTCTTCTGGGTTTGTATTCCCCACCCCAAGCGTGATGTGAGATCAAAATGGCCGCTGGAATAAGGTCAATAAGTGATATCTACTCTTACAAAAGGTTTGAAACCACCTACAAAAGCATTAATGACAAAAGATTCAAACAAATTATGGTACATTTTAGAGGACTGGTAAGTTGACAAAATGATAACGCTTTTACAGGGTGAATCCTCTGTATTTCAGAGAATGATGAACGTCACATATAATAATCATTTATAATAATTTAATAATTTTCTCCCCTCAAATGGATAAATAGTATTTTGGAGAAGAACTCATATGCAGCTGCTTGCTACCAACAACTTCTTGCTAAATCTAGAATCATTATTGTTGTACATAAATGTGCATAATGTGAATTATATTGTATTTTGCATGTTTGCTGGTGGCAACAAGTGCTTTCAACGCAATTCAAATCTGATTCCAGATTTTCCAGTGGATTCCCTCTTTTTGCACTATAGTGAAAAGAACAGATCCGTGCCACATGTGGTCTGAAATTTCAATTTCTTTGTTGTTTTTGCACCTATTTTTTTGCACCTAACTGCTGTAAATCCAGCCTTAGTTTTTCCACACGAACAGGAATGGAGGCTGGGCTAACAGTCTTATTGAAAGGCCACATACTGTTGCTTCTTGACTTGTGTTTGACACTTCTGTTGGTACAAAGAGAGAGCACTGCGTTTACAAAGAGAGTAGAAAAAATCCTGAATGAACAGCCACCGATTACAACACAGAGTCACACTGGTGTGTACACCGAAGCATAGGACAGGAGTAGTGGGGGAAAAAACAGCATAGCACGATGTTATGGAAAACATGGCCCTTTCCATAGCTGTATGTCTATATCTAGTGTTATGGATATGGATGTTAAGTGTGTTGACCACATGCACCTGTAGGTAAGTCACTGTAGATGGCATGGTTTGTTCTGAACATTACACCAAGGTGAAAAAAAGAGATACAAAGTACTGTATATTAAAAAAGAGCACAGTTTGACTGGCAGCGGCTCAGCGATGCTCGTGACCACCGAGTGCACGTTCACGAGAAATATTACACACACAAAATATACATTCAATCAAAAAAACACTTCAATTCACTGTTAAAAACATGTTTTCCCATAGACCAAAAACATCTTAAACACAATATTTACCTCACAACAGCACTTTCTGTTTTTTTTTTTTTGTCAATCTTTTCTCGATCCTTTGGGGGATTTGACTCCCGCCTCCTAGAAAGCTGTTATGGTTCAGTCCCAGCTTCTCAGCTTCTCTCTTTTTAGTCCAGTCACCCCTACAAGGTGGTCCAGTCTCAGATGGTTTCCATGCCAACTTGATTTGTGATGATGTAGTCCGTCGCTTCCGCCAAGAGAGCCGCATCGCCTGCATCCACCGGCCACTGCTCTGAGTGGACGAAACTGGAAGAAAGGAAGTGATTGATTGGTTGATTGACTGATTTTTGATCGGTTGGATAGATAGATGGATGGATGGAAGGATGGAAGGATGGAATGGTTCTAAAAACAGCAATCTACAGAAAGTTAATTTTCGTAGCGTTTTTTTTTAGAGGGCGGAAGTACTTGAGTATAGGAAGCCAGCGCACACACATGACAACACACTGACCATGAATTCAGAGAAAAAAGCTTCTGCACACTGTCTCCAAAGCAAGTTTCAGAGGCTGCAATAAATGTGAAACTGGCATTGGAAGCTTTTTTCTTTGAATTAGAAGGCAGAAGTCTTACTTGTCCCATGTGAATAGGGTTTTAGTTTTAGTTTAGTTAAGTCTTTCACATGAACATGCAAATGATAAAACACTTAAAAGCAACTCCAAATGATGTATTTCTCTGGTGTTCTTTCTTTCTGTGTTCTTTTCATTTCATAAATGTGTGAAAACGTACTTAGCTTAGTTATTAGCTTAGTCAGAACTTACTCATGACTCTCTGCAGCCATGTGAGCCTGCACCTCTAAGCTCTGAGGCGGAGGTGGAGGCTGGAGGGGCTGAGCCTGCAGGTGTGTGTCCAGGATGGGGGTTTCAGCCGGGGCAGGAGGAGGGACGGCGGTCTGGTCGGAGGCGGTCTGGTCCGGGCCGGGCCTTGGTCCGGGCTGGGGCCGGGGCCGGGGGGGCTGGTCGGGGTAGCTGTCGGAGCCGGGCGAGGACGGCGACATGTGGCTGCTGCTGCTGGAGGTGCTGGCGTCCAGCATCTCCAGCAGCAGGTCGTACACCAACACCACGTTCTTCCTCTTCATGGTGGACAGATGGTCCATGCCTTTGTTACTGCAGAGACAGCAAAGAGCAAAGTGAACCTCAGACAGCACAGGTGTAAATTATACATACTGTATTACAGATCATTACTATATGGATATAGTAAGCGTTAAAGCCGCGCATAACTTGAGTTGGTGGCGGCGGCCATTCATGACCCATGCACTTCCATCAACTTTTACAAAAGACACTTTTCTGTTTTAAAAAAATAAAAAATTTTATTTGTTTGTTATTGTCTTTTCTACTATGCTGAACAAAAATATAAATGCAACATGTAAAGTTTTTGTCCCATGTTTCATTAGCTACAATAAAATATCCCATCCACGAAAAGCTTATTTCTCGTGCACAAATGTGTTTACATCCCTGTTAGTGAGCATTTCTCCTTTGCCAAGAATTTATTTCAATCGAATGATTGTCTTATATGAACTGTAACCAAGTCAAATCTTTAAAATTATTAAGTATATTTTTGTTCAGTACATGTTGTCCTATTCATTGTTTATGTAACCACGCTTTTTGTATTATAACATAGCACACTGTCATTCACAAGTGCTCTTATATTGCTGTTAATTTATGTGTGGAAAACTCAAAGTTTAGAAAAAAAAGAAGAAAACTTTAATTAATATACTAAACTAATACAAACGTTAACCAAACATGCATCTAAATTAATATTCAAATCGAACACAAACAAAAAACACGTAATTAAAGTGTGTGGGCTGCCACCTACTGAAGTTGCCCATGGCTTTAACTCTGGAAGCTAAAACATTTACGTCACCATCTCAGCTGCCCTACACTTCACTTTGCCCACACTCCTTCACCTGTCTCATGAAGGAGCCTCATGAGAAAAAAAAATTAGAAGCATAAATCATCAGCAAGTGCATGCCAGTCGAAATATCAATAGGCTGAAACAGTGACATATAATTTAGAAATTAAGATAGTTAACATAAGAAACATCAGAACCTGACTTCTTTTGATGGCTACAACACAGAGACAGAAAGATAAATGATACATCAACAGCTTGATAGATGCTAAATAGTTAAAAGATATATACTGTAGATATGAATATAGCTGATAGATATATAGATTTGAACTATGACAGAAGAACAAAAGAGACATTAACAGTCCATAAAGCATAAAGCAGCAGGAGTATATCTCATGTTTCATAAGGCAACTTGATGCAGACCTTTAGCATGGTGAAATGCCCATGGATTCCCCTCTGTCCCAGGCTAGCTGTAACTGTACGGCTCCCTGACAGGGACAAAATTATATCTGAAAATGGTTTCAGCTATCTGAACCCTGAACTCTCTCTTACTGCCAGGTTCTGGAAAAAAAAATCCTCAAAAGCTCCTCTTCACTGCAGATATAATCCAGCTGCTGCAAAATCAAGCGCTCCCTGTAAGTGTGTGTGTGTTATGTAGTGTGTCTCCTGTGTGTGGCTTGTGGCGTGTGTGTGTGTGTTCCTGTATGCATGTGTGTGTGAGTGTGTACTAGAGCTGAACAATTAATCGAAAAAACAAAGTACAAATCGCAATATGAACTTCTGCAATTTCCAAATCACAGAGGCTGAAATAAATTACTTAAACACTGGATTTGTGAACAAGGAGTTTTAGAGCTGCAGGTAATCTTTGGTCCACGAATCAAAACCTTTCATCAGACTCAACTCAGTAAATCCTGCTCACTAACATCTATTTCTTTTTAAAAACAATTTAAAAATTTATGACAAGAAAAACTTGATATGTGATGATATGAATCGCAGTTTATATCACAATATTCTGTCAAATAATCGCAATTAGATTTTTTTTCAGCCCTAGTGTGTACTAGTCCAAGGGAATAGAGAAATAAAGTCTAGTAGTGTGTTCATGTCTACAAGCATATCACTGCTGCCTGGAGAAAGCCTTGCATCTCCAAAATGTCAACTGTTCATCAACTCAGAAAAACAGCTTTGTTTTTAGTTTGACCGCCATGCAGTTTGGAGTTTATCCAATAGGGTTTGATAGGATTTGATAAAGACAAGACGGGACATAGAGTTTCTTAACCCATAGAAGACAAAATAATCATATTAAAGGTCCATATTCTCCACTCTCCAGTGTTTTATTTTCTGTCTTGAGGTCCATTCAAAGCTGTGTGTGTGGTGTCATGCACCAAAAACGCTCTCAATCCATTTTTACACGTTCATTTTCCAGCATCTCTCCGAGCCTTACCGAGAACAGGCTGTTGCTGTCGCTGTGTCTTTAAGGCTTATTAATATTAATGACCCCTCTGTTCCGATTGGCTAACCGTTTCAAGAGTGAAACGTGAGACACCGCAGCCCGGCAGTGACAGGTAGGGAAAACTCTCCGGTAATAAACAATGACAACCGCTCAACCGCTTTGAAAAAAACACTTTGTTAGTCTATTATTTCTTACAAAAATGATAATGAGCGAACCTTTGTGACGTCACAAAGTTACGGAAGTCCAAACGGCTCGTTTAGAGGCTCGCTGCACTAATATGGATTGTGTGGATTTAGTTGGCGGTCGTGCGTTTTGATACATTCACCATGTTTAGATAGACCATCCAACTCCTTTATCATCATAGAGGCAAGGGGAGTCCTGTTTTACACCAGATGGGACCTTTAAAGTCACACTGAAAGCTCATTCTATCACACCATATACCTATTTGACAATTTATGCCCAAAAAAAAAAAAGACAAAACAAAATATTTTCTTGTATTCTTCTTGTAAATCTCATTACTTTTACTTCCTAGGAAACAGAAAATGGTAGCATCATCGTGTACCAGGAGGTGTAAATAAAAATCCCAACCAATAAAACCATATGGGACCTTTAAAACATGAAGATCACCAAAATTGGAGTCACAAGTTTTTAAATATATGCCTTTTCAATCGTTTGCGCTGTATTCCACTGCTGTGTCCCTGTCTGTACCTGACGTGTCGGATGTGGGACAGCAGCATGGTGAGGTGTCCCAGGCGCAGGGTCTGCTGCTGGGACGACAGGCCCAGTTTGGAGATGGCCCAGACCAGAGCGTCGATCACAGAGTCCAGCAGCCGCAGCAGCTTGTTCCTGCTCTCCAGCTCCTCGGCCGTCTCCGGGGAGCTGCTGCAAATATCTGCAGGAACACACACACACACACACACACACACACACACACACACATCAGAGCCCGGGGACGCTTCAACAGGACGGACATGCTGGCTGTGTTTACATTAGAGGTGGACTGATGATACTGGACTTTTGTTAAATGTCAGATGTCAGGTAGTCATGTGGTCCACTGCTGATATGATGGAGGTTCCTGCCTGGCCTCAGCTGCAGGAAAACTGTCTGGAAAACCTGCAGTGAAATTAGATTTTCTTTGCACATTTTGTTAATTAATTTACTTGTTCAGTTAAGTTTTTTTGGTCTAAATGCTCTTCCACTCTGAGAAGAATCAATACAAAATATCAGCTATTGGTATCTTCAATACAAATATATTGTTATGGGCAGTGGTGGAAAGTAACTAAGTACATTTACTCAAGTACTGTACTTAAAGGGTAACTTCGGTATTTTTCAACCTGGACCCTATTTTCCCAACTGCGGGTGTCTAAGAAACTAATGGGGACAACAATTTTTGAAATTGGTCCAGTATTGAGCGAGATCGCTTCAGCCGGCAGCCGCGAAACAGGCTGCGATGTAATCCGACGGGGCAAATGCACACCGTCAATGTACGTCCACTAAAAGTGCTTGTTTTTGCCACTGACTGGCTCAGATTGTTATTATAAGTGTCTGACACAATATGGAAAGGACCCTATACAGAAATGAAACGTACTTCCTTACCTTTAGCTTGATCCCGTCTGTGTGTAACCAAGTCTCGCCCAAGTCCCGCGAGAGCTTAGTTGTTGCAGGAAGTCACCTGTGGAAACGTGAGTGAGAGTTGGAGAGAGGAGTGCTACCGGGAGGAGTTTGTTGTGTTGGAGTACAGAGATCGTAGCTCAGTGTTATCTAAAAGATTTTCTAAGTCATGACTGAATATTTACCTGATTTCGACAACGTGGAAGAGGCCTTTGAATTCGATGGCGGCCCGTATTTATTTGAGCCAGAGTATACGGATGAAGAGCTCCTACTCATTGAAGAGCTACCATCATCATTCATTGCCAGTAAGTATCTCTATGATAGCCTATCTGCTAATGTATAGGATATACAAATGTAGGCATAAAAGTGGTCTTATAGGTCGTATAATAGATAAGCATAAATATGACATTTTTACACCACGCACACACACTTTGGCAACAATATTACACAGATAATTTCAGCTTGTTGATATCACTTATTGTATTATTATGAATGTCAACTGCTGAAAAGGGGAAATGCATCTATATACATATTTTATAATCAATCATGACTCAGTTGATAGGCTATTTTACACATACTGGCTAGCTCCGCCAAGGAGGTTATGTTTTCGGTGCCGTTTGTTTGTTTGTCTGTCAGCAGGATTACGGAAAAAATACTGGCCCGATTTTCATGAAACTTGGTGGAAGGGTGTAGCATGGGCCAAGGAAGAACCCATTAAATTTTGGAGCGGATCTGGATCCGACTCACGAACAAACAATAATAGCATGAACCTTGGCGGAGGTCTGCGCTCTCCGAGTGCCTTTCTAGTTTAGTGATTGTTTTCGCCGTGTGTACTGATGCCAGGACAACACAATAACTTTAGCTAATAACATTACCTCCACTCTGTCTGCAGCAGGTCTCTCCACTCTCGGGACAGCATTTTTCTTTAGGAAAAAGTGCTTTGGGATAGGATTTCGTCTCCTCTTTGGCTGGCTGTAGTCATCCCGGTCAAAATGGTCACTGCAGACCCGATGGTCTGCAAGGCACAGCGTATGGACAGGAGTGTTGGCATCCATTTGTAGCACAACTAGCCACAACTTCAGCGGGTCACTGTCCAACAAAGGCAGTCTGTGAAAGCTGCGCGAAGTGTTGCGCGACATTTTGTTGGCACAATTCAGAAATGCGCAAACACGAACCATTGTTTTGTTTTTGTTGTTTTTTTTTAGATCTTTTAGATAACGCTAAGCTACGATCTCTGTACTCCAACACAACAAACTCCTCCCGGTAGCACTCCTCTCTCCAACTCTCACTCACGTTTCCACAGGTGACTTCCTGCAACAACTAAGCTCTCGCGGGACTTGGGCGAGACTTGGTTACACACAGACGGGATCAAGCTAAAGGTAAGGAAGTACGTTTCATTTCTGTATAGGGTCCTTTCCATATTGTGTCAGACACTTATAATAACAATCTGAGCCAGTCAGTGGCAAAAACAAGCACTTTTAGTGGACGTACATTGACGGTGTGCATTTGCCCCGTCGGATTACATCGCAGCCTGTTCGCGGCTGCCGGCTGAAGCGATCTCGCTCAATACTGGACCAATTTCAAAAATTGTTGTCCCCATTAGTTTCTTAGACACCCGCAGTTGGGAAAATAGGGTCCAGGTTGAAAAATACCGAAGTTACCCTTTAAGTACAATTTTGAGGTACTTGTACTTTACTTGAGTATTTCCATTTTATGCTACTTTGTACTTATACTCCACTACATTTTAGAGGGAAATATTGTACTTTTTACTCCATTACATTTATTTCACAGCTATAGTTACTAGTTACTTTTCAGATCAATATTTTATATTTAAAACATTTGATCATCTTTATAAAATAACTATAAAATAGCATTGTTATAGATTAGACTACCCAAAAGTATAGCTAAATTGTTAAGATTAGCTTCACGTTGACAACTTTAAAATGCTGCTTACATGTACATGTATGTCAATAAATCAGTATTAATATTCCAATAATTTATGAAAAATATAACTCTCTAAATGGGGACAGTTTGCATAATGAGTACGTTTACTTTGATACTCTAAGTACATTTTGCTGCCAATACTTATGTACTTTTACTTAAGTAAGATTTTGAATGCAGGACTTTTACTTGTAATGGAGTATCTTTACATTGTTGTATTGCTACTTTTACTGAAGTAAAAGATCTCAGTACTTCTTCCACCACTGGGTATGGGTATTGGCCTTAAAAGACCCATATTACCCTCGTTTACATTCAGTAACCCAGCTACTGGTCATACACTGGTTTCATTCAGGTCAAGTTGTTTACATGAACTTTTGATGCCCTGCAACTGAGTCTCCCTGTTGCCATGAATAAACCAGGTAAGACAATATTCCTGCAAAAACAATATGAAAAAGATGCGTGAAAAAGTCAGCAGCTGCCCTGTCCTTATTTGATTGAGGAAAGTTGCTTCTAATACAGGGGAAAGAAAGGATGATCCCAATAGGCAAGTACTGCTCACCACCATGTTTTTTGTTGACATACAAAATTCTGTATGTATATGCTGTGTGAGTTTGTGCAGACGATGAAAACAAAAAGTAAAAGTGATAACATGTTTCCGTGCCACAGTAACCTGTTTTAAATGGGAGTAAGCCAGGCATTTTAAGCCAATTTCTCATAATTGGAGTATGAGCTGAACCAGGTTATTATAATGTTTACATACACTGCCCATCAAAGGTTTGGGGACACCTACAGTAGCTTTTGAAAATGTTTAATAAATCAGCATGTTTTCTTTTTTGCTTTGCAATAACTTGACCCCATTAAAGACAAGCTGGGTTTAGTCTGAGAAAAAAATAAATCATACATGTAAATATTTGTGATGATAACACTAAAACAATTAAACTATACGTTCATCCAAAAAAAAATTCACTTTGATGAACATGAAGCTGCTTGTTGAAGAAATAGATCCAGGATAAGATTAGGAAATATATATTTTATGTTAACAAATGTATTGCAGACATGTTTTTTCCAAAACTAAACCAAAAGCTGAACTCTCTGTGCATGTAAACAGGGCAGTAATCTGCTGTAGTGATCAGGCTTGTGACCCTCTGGATACGGGACGGTCTCTCTATCCGTCCTGCCACAGTAAACGTTCTGTTTAAGATCCTAAAAGGCTTGATCATGGACTTCTTATTATTCCTTACTAGAATTTATAACCTCCTCCTCCCCTTGTCTCCTCTCCTCTCTCCTCCTCTCCTCTCCTTGTCTCCTCTCCTCTCCTTTCCTCCTCTCTCCTTGTCTCCTCTCTTATCCTTGTCTCCTCTCCTCTCTCCTCTCCTCTCCTCTTTCCTCCTCTCTTCTCTCCTCTCCTTGTCTCCTCTCCTCCATGGTGGAACACATAAACACACAAACCGCTCTCCAATTATAGCAGTGGGATGAAACACTAGAGGGCAGTGGAGAAAACGCATTTCCTAAGCTCCTCTATAAATCACCCCCCCCCCCCCCCCCCAAACAGGACAGAGTTGAGCCATACCTTCCATCTGTCCAACTTAATAAATTCTGCAATTCCTCCCTGTTCTCTTGACTTTTTAGACTTGATTTTACTTCTTGCACAATTTGTACTCTTTTTTTTTCACCCCAGCTGCAGTGGAGCAGAGTCAACAGAGAGTCTGGCAGCGGCTGTGTGTGTGTGTGTGTGTGTGTGTGTGTGTGTGTGTGTGTGTGTGTGTGTGTGTTAGGAGGAGTAGTGAACTTTGTGAGGACGCTGAGAGGTCAGTCACCTCGATCAAACCTGGATGGGTGGGGTGGATGGTGAGGGTTGAGGCGGGTTGGAGTGGGGGTGGGTGGGGGTCTGGGGGGTGGGGGGGGGTGGGGGGGGGTTGGGGGTGCTGGTGGGGGGGCAGTGGGAGAGGACACTGTGACCGCTGGGATCCCATGAAAGGTTAAAAAACAAAAGCCTTCTTCACAGGTCATTTAATCTGGAGCTGAGTCGTAACAACATCTCATTTATCTTCAAACTGCTGGAAAGTTCTGCCAGCTGAGTGACATCACTTCACACGTCACCGACCCGACTGTTTCAAGAATTTGTGACATCATCTTTGACACCAGCGGAGGGATCTGCTGTCTTCTGAGATATCGTCACTTCAGTTTCAAGAGAGTAATTGAAAAAAGCGAGACTGCATCGGCTCTTTTTTGCCCCGGGCCAATTTCTCCCCTCGTTTTGACATAAATAATGTTTTCGGTTTCGATGGCTGATTGGTTGACGTTGTTGATATATTTTGCCATTTGGCCATATTTTGCAGTGCAGTTTGGGAAAGTTACGGTTCAGCAAGCTCTCAACAGGAACACGCACCAAAAAAGGTGAAAACTGTCATCCATGACTGTACAGTATGTCTCATTCAGGTGCTGTTTATCTGACCGTGGTACCAGTCGATTTCAAGTCATTTCCCTGGGTGGCAGAAGTTGTAAAAGGATTGTTCTCATGACTGTTTGGTGGATTCTTGTGGAAGCTCAGCTAACAAATTTACTTCATACTTCACTACATTTTTAGCTGCTAACCTGAACCCACAGCCTGGCTCAGATTAGCCCAGCGAGCTAAACCTCCCATCCAGAAACCTGAGACGGAGCTGAACAACACGCTCCAGTCAGGATGACCTCAAACTTTGAGCGTTGTTTTATTGGTTGCCAGATATGTCACTCGAACGAGGGCAGGCAGGGTCATTAATGTGCTAAACCAAGCAGGTCATCTATTACTTTTAAAACGTTTTTTTTTTTGTTTTTTTTACATGTTGTAAAGTGCCATTTATTACCCAGTTCTGCCTTTTATAAACTGAATCGGCTGTAATGTTTCACACCTGCTGACGTTTGGTCTCTCTCTACAACGACAAAACGATAAGAAAAAAAAATCACTAGAACCTCCTCAACAGTGAATCAATCCAATAGTTATATGCATTGGAGACACTACAATAATTGTTGTACAATAAATGTTTTTTAGGTTTTCAGAAGTTGTAAAGTTAGTCAAAGTGCATTATACATTTTTTTTTTAGCTCTTTCTCGTCACTTTTTTGAGCGGAAAGATAGCAGCAATCTTGTTTAAGATATAATAAATGCCATTTTAAATAAGTTCAGATTCCATTTTAAATTCATTATGGTTCGAATTTTTTTAATTTTAGTTCTTTTTTTGGAAGGAAATCAGACTGTTTCAATACCAACAACAAAGCAGAGGGATCCACTTCTCTGGGTTACGCATAAAACACAATGGAGTGCTGATTGTATTAGAGAGGGTTTGTTGCTCGCTGCACACCAAGTCAACCGTCTCTCTGGAAATAGAGACGCTGTAAAGACTTAAAGTAAAGTTTTTTTTTTGCGTCAGTAGAACTCACTGGAGTTGAGGAGGATCATGGCCTTCAGGCAGACGTACTCCTCCCTCTGCAGCTTCAGCTCGCGAAACCGAGAAATGGCTGCCAGCAGCATGTCGAAAATCTCCATGATGCCCTCCACACAATGGCCCTCCTCCCTGGAGAGAGAGAGAGAGAGAGAGAGAGAGAGAGAGAGAGAGAGAGAGAGAGAGAGAGAGAGAGAGAGAGAGAGAGAGAGCGAGAGAGATGAGAAGGAGATAAAGTAAGAGGAAGAGACAGGTAGAAAGACAGGAGGGGACAAAGGGAATACGTGGAGAAATGGGGGAGAGAATGAGAAAGTGCGGATGAGAGAGACAAAGTGGAAGAGAGACAAATGAATAAGGTGAGAGAGAGAGGGAGAGAGAAAGAAAGATGAGAAGGAGAGGCATAGAAAGGTAAGGGGAAACAACGCAATTAAGTGAG